>NW_026933605.1:0-58556 GCF_032062105.1 Saccostrea cuccullata | reverse complement strand
ACAGTAATACATGTGTGAATGCAATTAATTTTTATTAGGGTAAATGTGTGAACTGATTTTACAAGAATGTTAAAAAGATACAAATAAAAATACATACATGTAAAAGAAAAGATAAATTTCTCTGTATCAGCAGTGAAGGTTCACCAAAAAAATTAATGAAATTTACTTTCTCTCAAATTTGGATATTGAGACTGACGACATAAATTTGTAGGTTAAAACACGCATTTCCACCAAAATATACTTAAATTTAACTTAAATCAATATTGACAATAAATAAAATTGGGGAAAATATACATATAGAACCTTGTGAATCACTCTGAATCACCACCCATTTAATGAGGGGCTCCTCAATTAGCCATTGTGACAATAAGTAGTCACTTTGCCAATCACATACCTGTATAAACTGAATTGTTAGAGCACTTTTCCCTACCCCACCACCTCCAACAACGACAAGCTTGTAGCTTTGACTGTAATTATTCGAATCCCTAGACATATTTACTTTGTATGTTTACATGTCAAAATGCAAAATGGCGGAAGTGATTCATTCGGAAGATCTCTCATTTTTTATTGTTTACAAAAACATTCCGAAAAAAGTAGCAATTTTGTTTTCGAATTTTTTCTTGTTAAAAAATGAATTTTTTGCTGCATTCATTACCCTCCTTTGACTTTTGAAGAACAAATTAAGAATTGGAAAAACCATAACAGACTTTACCATAAAATGCGAAACTACCTAGATTTAGATACACTTAAAAATCATAGACTGGTATTGCCTGTCTTTACCGTACGCAGGAAAAGACAGGTGATCACCGCCATTAAAGCCAGGGATTCCTGGCTTGAGTGACACGCCATCTATCGCCGCTGTTCTACGATACAGCATGGGAAATAATCACACAATAAAGCGATCTGTTGACTCAGTGGGGAACTTTAAACCGATTTATGTTTCCTGCGGTAATTAAATATGTCAATTCTAATAAACAAAACTAGTTTGCAGAGTTGTTGCAGTTCTATTTTATCCAATTAATGTATGCCATGTAATGTGATAGGGGCTTGCTGATCTGTTATATCACGGCTGAAAATTTAGAATAAATTCAGCGAAGTGAAATGTCTTGTACATAGACCTAGTATGAAATGTTTAACACTCCTGTGAAACAAAAATCTGACAAAAGGAATACACGTATTTCTATTGTATGTGGAAATATTAGTGACCGTGTTAGATTAATTGAATCAAAAGCAAATACAGATACATGTATTGAAAAGAACTGTTAAAAAAGTGAAAGCGGAATACTTTGTAGAAATTGTTTTCAAAAATAAATTAACTTGGACAAAAAATGCGAGAGTTCTATGATTTGTGTCAGAAAAACTATGTGGCTGTGTATACTAGAGGCAAGAGGGAAAGAGGCAGCACCTCGTAAATCGAATTTTTTCCGTAGCCCGTCGGTAAAACAACCAAGGTATCGTTATTCAAAGCACTTTTAATACTTCTTCCTTGCAAAAGCTTAAGAAAAATTAATGTTGAATATCTTTTGAGCCTGATGTACACAAACTTTGACAATTTTAGGGGGGGGCGCCGGGTGCGCCCCCCCTCTTAAATCCGCCACTGATTTCTGCCAATGCAATTTTCGTACGTAAAGAAAACTCCAGGTAACGATAATTATCCATAATATAGCACTCTATGATCTCTTTTGGTTTCCCCGAGGTATTTAAATTCTACGTCAGCGAGAGTTTTTATCAGCCAATGAGCGCGGCCGGTAGAGGGCTCTTTACATTACTGATCACCTGTCTGTATATCAGATATCAGACAGGCAGGCCAGTCTATTAAAAATCATTCATGGTTGTTTTCGTTCACAAGTTTAATCTGAAATGAATAAATCTTTTATTTCCAATCTGTTCTCTTCTGTTTATTTCCTTTATACGTTCTGAGACAAAAATACAAAGCCATAGAGATTTAACATACTTTTCCGGTTTTGTCCGAAAGTTAATTGTGTGGTCTAGCCGGAAGTCAATTTTCATTGGCTGATAATTTGGAGGTAAAATTTCATATATTTCAAAAGTGGGACTCATCGGGAGGGAACAGTGAGTAGTTGAATGGTCTTTTTTATCGTCATATTTATATCATAAGCGATTCTTTCATGCCAATTGAAACAATTAACCATATATTTTTCGTAATAATTAGATCCTGTACCTCTAAGAGTCCCAAGCATAAACTATGCTGCTACATCACATGTCATTGATGAATTCATTTTGATTCATGAATGTCAGTTGATGTTTATAGTCAACGAAATGTCTTTTGTGCAGATTATTAATGAAGATGATGAAAAAATGAATCAGGCGGTATCAGTAAATAAAACATTTCAATTTTGTACATGTTGTATATATATAGATCATCAGGTCCAGTCCAAAGACTATTTCTACTTACGTAGCTATTAAAAGCTATGTAGGTATTTAAACCTACCCAAAGTAGCTATTTTTACATACTTTCTGCTTTACTTGCATTTGTGGCCAAACACAGAAATGGCGCAACATGGTGAGCACTGACTTTCTTGATACAGTCACACTGATGATGAATATGAGATTATGACAAAATTTTGGCCAAAAAATGATATCTTTGTATATTATCAGTTTTGCATAGATACTAATGTAAAATTGCCGATTCAGGAAGTAATCATTTTTTGGTTAAAATTTTGTCATATTCATCATGTTCATCATGAGTGTGACTGTATCAAAAAAATATGGTATTTACCATGTTGCGTCGTTTAGTCTTTTGGCCACAAAATGTAGATAATACAAAAAGTAGGGGTAAAAATAGCTACTTTGGGTAGGTTTAAATACCTATGTAGCTATTTATAGCTAAGTAGGTAGAAATAGTATTTGGACTGGACCTGATCATTATCATGATTACAGAGTTTTTGAAATAAAAAAAAATTTTACTGGTCAAGTGGACCAGTGATTTAGTGAAATTCACCAGTCCACACAAATATTCACTGGTCCATCAACAAACACATATTCAAAACAAAAAAAAAAATCTTAATTCCAGTTAGGCTTTAAAAAAATCCGAAGGTCAAATATCCCCGGACTGAATTAACTAGGTGTGATATTTACAGTAGAAACCCAACATGGCTGCCTACCGCAGAAAAAGAAGTTCAAAATGTTGGGGAAATGTTTAATGTAACAAAAATGATTATTTTAAAACTCTTTATATTCAAGGTAAATGATGATTAGCAATTCAGTTGACATTATGTTGCACCCCAAATAAAGCTACAATAAACATTTCTGTACAAATTGAATCAGCTGATTGATCGAACAAACACAGATATGGCCAAAAAAAGATCACGACTAACTGTCGTAAAAGCCCTTGAGTTTATTCTTTCATACACACAGATTCAATCCTTTAGACAATCTTACAAATAAACTTAAAATTCAGAGGTTAAGAGGTTAAAATTCCGGAAAGATCCAATTTTTTTTACCGGTCCCTCGGACCGATTACATGAAGAAAATAACCGGACTTTTGAAATATTTACCAGTTTTGCCGGTGGGACCGGTGAATTTCAAAAACTTTTTACAACAGTCAGGAGTGAGATTGAAATCCGTCATTTTTAAAATGATGATTTCGAGTAATAAAATAAATTTTTATTATAACTTAAACTCATCATCTTAAGAAAATGACGAAAAATGGTCATAATTAAGAGTGTTTCTAGAATACGGAGTCATATCTCTTTGAAATGTTAGATCCACCAACCAAAAAAAGGACAAAAAACATTGTAAGCAAACTTCATTTCTCTAGTACAGTTGACTACAATACTGGTTATGTTGACAGTAGAAATTTCCAATGCAAAAATAAGAGTGGAAGAGTTATTTGTCAATTTATTTCCATTAAATAGCAAAAAAGACGAAAATGACGATATTCCGTCTTTTTAAAATGAGGGTATGGGCGTACTAAAATATTTTGCTTGTTTTACGGGGCGCAATACTTTTTTTATGGCTTTACCTTTTTTCGAGACTTTTCTAGGTCCACAAGTAAGTATTCTCCCAGACGTTGTACTATACTATAGGGCTAAAAACCATGTAAAAATGCAAGTTTACGCGATTAACTGGGGTATGACAGAAGAAATGGCAAGTAAACATTGTGAATCGAGAGAAAATCCACACATGCCCAAAGGGCATGTGATTTGACATGTTGAGAATTTTCATGTGCCCGCTGGCAAATTTACCAGGTCCCGGGCATTGGGCTCCCAGGTTATTTCGAAGACTGCAGTTTTGATGACATTAATTGAGTTTATGAATGTGCTGAAAATGAAAAGAATAACTTGTAGCAAACTGATAATTTTTTATGATTATTTCAGATGCCCAAACTTAAGAAAAATAAGAAGAATGCCACTAAAGTCCCCATGGAAATGGTGGATGACAATATTAAAAATGTCATTGGGAAATTGTTTGTCACCTCCTTCACAAGAATTCACCAAATCATCAAGGAAGATGTGGTTAAAATGTTTGAGGACGAATACAAATGGGCAGATGAACTGCTGGAAGAAGTCAAACGAGAGTTTTCAAGGTATTTCGTGTGTTAATGTGTAAAATTTATTATGTAGGGTTATAGGCATAAATAATTTGGTGTCAAGTCAGTCCAAAGCTAGACATATATACAGAGAGCATATAGTTAGGAGTTACTCTTGCCTCTTTAATGATTTTGAAGAGCTCTTACATATTCCAAAGCTTTATCTAAATAAATGAATCAGAGAGGAAAAAGTAACTTCAAGGGGTCTCCAATGATTTTAAAAAGTTAAGATTAAAATACATTTAAAAAAAGCTTTTTACTTGCTTCAATATATCTATGGAATAAGAGGTCAAGATTTTCGAGTTAAACAATTTTAACTTTATTTTGTTTTGTTCTTAGCCCTGTCAGCAAGATCAAGCTATTGCCAAAGACCCCCTCTGCTAAGCGAAAGAGGGGACGCATAAGGAAGGAAACGGTCATCGAAGAAGAAAAAGAAACAGAGAATCCCACAGAAAGGTTGAAGATTCAAAACATATATATATAAATCCTGTAGTCAATTTTAAAAAAAGGACATTACAAACAGTCAAAATTATCGTAATGATTGTGAGTCTTGGAACAACTGTCTTATGATGTCTGGCAAGAGAAACCGAATGTTCCTTGGTTGACCTGTATGGAGTATTTGTTCTCCCCCAAAAGCATTCAAAATGTTCTAGAAGGGGTAGATACATTATTGTAATCAGATTTGGATCATTTTTGCAAATATTTGTACAACCATATCTTAATATTGCATGGGGTTTTTCAGGGATTTTCCACTACATATTGTAGGGCCGAATATGGGCCCCATTCCCAATTGCAAAACCCCTCCTTTTTCCCAAAAATGAACTGCATATGTTCAATTTTTGAATGCAGAAGAACTTGAGAAGTTAACTTGATCATAATTCATGAAATACAAACATTGTCAGGTTTGGAAATTGTGTAAAACTTTATCATAATGATCAATTCTTTGATTCATAGTTCTATAATACCTATGTAAAACATCAATTTTATTCATCTTAGTGTTTATTTCTAAAAAAACATCATATAATAAAATTTCCCAATTAGTAATAAAATGTCGTTAAATTCCCAATTCCAAGGGCCTGAGCCCCATTCCCAAAAGTGAGTGGAAAATCCCTGGTTTTTGTAGTTTGATAGGATATTTATGGAGAACTGGATAACAATATTGTCTATTTTGTTTTCAGTGTGCCTACTCCTTGTGATACGGATGCTAACATTCTTGCTTACGAGACGCCCCCTCAGCGGACCTACCGTACCAGAGCGGCCTCAAGGACAGCTCAAACCAAGAGAGTTACCCGCAACACGGCAGCAAAGAAGGCCGCCAAAAATTCAGAGAGTGAAGACCTGGCCAATGAAGTACAACCCACGGAAGATAAGAGAACACCAGTCCTTAACTTCAACAGTTCAACTAAATGTGATAATTTAACACCTAATATACTTTTGAAAGGGGGGACTTCTAAACCCCAGACTTCTGAGTCACATGTTTTTAGCCCTCCGGTTGGGAAACCAGGTAAAGGTCATGTGAAGAACAAAGTTCATGCATATGAAGAATACATAGAGCAAAACAGCCCCTCGTCAAGTCGTGGACAGGCCGTGAACCAGAGTCCCGTACCAGAAACACCGGAACAAACGGAATCTGTGTCTAGACCGGATGAAAGTTGCCGTGAGACACCAGAGGCAATGACTTTGGGTAAAAGATTGAGTGTACATAAATCCCTGAGATCAACATCCGCCAGTAGAAAAAGTTTACTGAAGAGTAGTAAAATACACATGAACCCCAAACTTCTACATGCAGCTGAAAATAAAGAGGTAAATATGGGTGTGAGAATAGAAAATATATTTAATGATGTTTTAACTTGTGTTTTGATTTCCAATATTGCTTAGAAAGATTGATGGAAATTTTTATAAGGAATTAAATTTTGTTTATTAGAACAATCATAGATTAATCAATGCTTGCCTTTTGGGTTATTTATTGCTAGGACATAAAGTCTTAACATATTTAAAGAAATAGGCTTGTTATTAAGTTAGACATTCTTTTATTATTTTTTCAGACTCCAGGAAAGAAGAATAAACTTAAGCTAAAGAAGAAAGTCCAAAAAGATCAACAGGTAAAAAGAGTCATCATATCATCAAACCTTAGCAGTGTTTTCCCTAAGAACCGGCTATCGGTCAAATTGACAGTTTCAATTTAACAAAAATGCTGCTTTGAAATAAAAAAAAAAATTGTTTTAAGGTCCACAGAGTATTTGTTCATAAAAATCAGCCCTAGCTTGTTACAACTGATCTCTAACCTCTTACTTTAAAATAAATGGAAAACACTGCAACCTTCGCAAGAAATACATCAGGTTCTTGGAATAATGTACACAATCAAAGTAAATCAATGTACTTGTATTAATACTATTATCTCTGTTTTTTGTAGGACGAGGAAGAAGGAGAAAGCCAAAGTGAGCCAAATATTGTAGATTCTTCAACACATGATAATTCTGATGAAAGAAAACTAGATTCAGAAAAGGAAAATTCAGCAGTGAATTGTGCTGAGTCAGTGCAGACTGCTATGAACATTGACGATGAACCAGAACATCAAGCAGAGAGTGAACATGAAGAAGAAAAGAGAGAAAGTACACAGGTTCAAGTAGATGAACCAGTGGAATCAAAGGAGGTTATTCAAGAGCCGGTAGAAAAGGATAATGAAAAGTCGTCAGGTGAGGAACAGGATGTCTCAATGCACAGCGCTGCAGAGGAGCCTTTATCTACTTCACATCAGGAGTCTGGGAAAGACACAGAGGAAAAGGGCGGTCAAGTGGAGGATGTTTGTATGGAAGAGAGTGAAAATGTCCCAACTGTAGACACTAAAGAGAGTGAAAGTACTAGAGACCAAGAACAGGTTGTGGAAAAGGGAGAGAGTGAGAGGAAGGATTTGTCCTCGGATGTTATTGTAGGAGAATCTGATGATGATGAGGTGATGTTGTTATCTGAGGACGAGGAATGTAAAACGTCCACGGAGTCGAAACAAAAGACGGATTCCGTCACCCAAGCTGATGACGAAAGTGAAGAAACCGAAGAGGAAAAACAGCCACCCCGAGCCAGCAAGCGCACCAAGCAGAGAAACCAGCCTAAAACTCAGGTCAAGTCCGAGTCCGATAGCGAAACCGATGCTCTTCCTCCAAAAAGGACCAGGACGAAAACCAGGAAAGTTTTGGAGAATGAGAGTATGGAGGTGGCCAAGCCAGTCAGACAGAGTACCAGGACTAAGCAGAGGAAGCAGGAGGGGGCCTCTGTGTCGTCTGCTGCGGGGTCAGATACCACCAGCGAGGTGGACTCTGGTCACGGCAGTCTGACCAACGGCTCTAGGACCACCAGGTCCAAGATGAGGAAGGCTAAAGGAAGCTCGGTCACTTCTGATGCAGATGCTCATTTTGCTGTCCCAGAAAATCCTGCTCCCAGGGCAAGGTAAGATTTTGGGATAATAACATTCCTGATCAAGTGTGTTTTGATAAAGAGTTTTTTTTTTTTTTTCCTACGTGCAACCTTAAAACTTCATATTTACAGAGATTAAAGAGGTTGAAAGTGGGTGAGATAAAGCTAAGAGATGATAATTATCAACACATGTAATACATGCAATCTGATTTATTACAGAACGACCTCAAGAAAGAGAACTCTGGACACGGATGGTGAAGATGAAATAAACTCATCTCTGTCAAAGAAAACCAAGAGAGAAAGTGGTGACTCCTCTGAGGTACATTATTTCCATTTCAATGCAAAATGTCTCAAGTGCCATCTCAGCACACTTTGCTATTGAGAAATAAGAGTTTTTAAAATAGTAAAGAGGGATCCTAGTCATTACTCTATATGATTCTCATTGAAATGTTTTTATTTTTGTTTTGTCAGGTGACTTCCGATGCCAAGAGCAGCAGTTACAGGAAAGGTACTAGATAATCAATTTAGTATTGAAATACAATAAAGTATCTCTTGAACATACATGTAGGCTGTACAGGCTATATTTGTAACACGTATCAAGCAATGCAACTAGTAGTTTTCAAAGTCTAAAAGTACATGTACCAAGAAAGAAAAAAATGAGTTTTCATTTCTTTATTTATGTGCTTTACTGTTTACATTTTGAAAAATGTATCTCTTTTTTTCAAATTTGAATAATTCGAATTTCTATAATTTAAGGTACAGACACACTAACAGATGATGAAAGGTATGAAGCACTTTAAAATCATCATTGTTTGTGAGGAACTAAAATACCACTGAATCAAAACTTGTTAATGTGCAATGTATAAAGAGTTCTTCATTGATTTGTATATATAGACAGATAACATTCTTAAAAATGAGGCCATCCTTAAAAAAATGTTTGTTTGGAATTGCCGCCTGGGGGTTTTCAGACCCAGGAGGGAGGGAGGGATTTTATTTTTTTTTTTTTACAAATTGAAGCTAAATGATATAAAATAAAATTTCAATGAACAGTGGTAATTTCCATTTATTATCCTCTTTCTTTTATTTTATTAATATTATTTGGTCCGATTTTGAAGAAAAAAGACATACACAGAACGGTACTCAAATATTAATCTCGTTTAGATGTTAATTAGATTATGTTCATTTATTAATAGTTATATTTCAGCATCAAACTTCTAGTTTATTTAAAGAATCTTATTTAAACAATACTTTTATCAGACTATTTCGTAGTATTTCTCTTTAAAATTTACCCCTTTGTTAAAACAACGCTTGCAAACAGTTTGAACCACACAAAATTTCTTAGGAATAGTTGGGATGTTTTGTGTAAAACCGTGAGGGGGTGCTTCGTACATTCTCGAGTTTTCACCATGCATCAGTTTTAACATTACGTTTCAAAGACTTGTCATACTGACAGATAACATTTTTCCTTTAGTATTTGGGATAAAACGTTTTTGATCCATGTAATTATTTAAGTGGGAACTGAACGACCTTTTTTTTCAACATGACGGACTAACTTATCAAGTTCAATGTGCAGTCTATTACAATAGCTCTTTCAAGATATCGATGTATCATTCCATTTAATTTTCTATTCATCTTTTTTTTTTATAGAGATGCATAAAAGTTCTGCTCTTCAACACAATGCTTGAATGTTTCCAACATCTTGAACATGGTCTGATATTTTGGTGGCTTTTATTTTGTCAAATCGCCACCTATAATTGCTATATCATAAATACTATGAAGAAAGCGTTTTATTGACCCGAGTTCTTAAATTAATGTGAGCTCAAACCCGATTTTAAAAGCTATTTCGACGAACGAACTAACTTGTACTAAACAATGTAAGACGATAAAATGATAAAAAAAATATTGTCAATATTTTGTCAATAAAATTTTTTGAGCGGGGGGTATTTTAATGAGGCGGGCGGCAATTCCAAACAAACTATAATTTTATTTTGGCCTGAGTAGAATTTTGGTTATTATGAACATTGACCTCCCTGAGTGTAGTACATTAACCATGATATACATGTATGTTGTACATTGTAGAAGCAGTCAGAGTGAAGAAGAAACACCTGATTCAGCGCGAGCACAGGCAAAGGTATCTAAATACATGTATACACTAATAGGTCGTTCATATATTAAGGGTCACATCTAAAAATCAGTTTGCAAATGAAGGAACTAATCGTGCTTTTTTCAAGTGTGAAGGGGGTGGGGGGCTACTTTGTTTTCTTAAAGGCAAAGGGATTGTAATCTCAGTTACTTTTTATATTGTTGGTTTGTGAAATGATTTTCTTGTGTTTATTCAGATTGTGAAACCCGTGTCTTTCCTGAACAACTTGAACAATAAAGTGGTGCGACCAGCTGGACTCAATTTCAGTGGAGTGAAGTCCTTCCTGCATCAGAACACCCCACCTAACAAACTCTCTGTCAAGGTCAGTTCTTGTATATTTTATACAGCAAAAAAAATTTTGACATAACAGTCTGAGAACAACATTAAATTTGAATCCTCACAATAATTTCTGCATTGACATTGATAAAATGAAAATAGTTTTAATTTCAAGAAATTGAGAGTTCAGGGCTCGACATTAACGCTTGTCCGGTACCAATGAAAAAAATATGGACAAGTGATTATTGCTGGGCACTTGTCCGATTGGACAAGTGCATTTTTATGTAAAGGAGTCTCTAAATAATAAAAAGAACGACTGTTGAAAGCTAATAAGAATTTTCAAGACGGAAGCTGTACATAAAAACCAGACTTCGATCCCGATAATTATTGCTATATTAATTGAGTTCACATTCGATCGGGATCGAACTTCACTAATTGCAAACTACCGAAAGTCATGGAAGTTAGGAACCAAAGTGTGGATTCTGTTTGATGTTGACAGGTTCTCTTGTGGACATTTATGTTATTGTCAGGACAGAAAGCACAGATTAAATTTCGTGTTATGTGTTTTTGTACTTAACAATAACATCACATCAATCAAGCACATGATGTGTAATGGAATTTATTTTTAGTTTTCAAGTATTAAATCTTGATAAGATGATTGAAAAATTTTCGGACAAGTGAAGTTGAAGTTCGGACAAGTAAATGTCTTGGTCACTTGTCCGAATGGACAAGTAGGGAAAAAAAGTTATTGTCAAGCCCTGGAGTTGTAGGTATTATTCCAGATGGGTGTTTCTGTGAAATGTATATTAAATACAAATAGACCATTAAAGCATGGTTTAAGAAAAATATTTTAGTTAAACAAAATCAGAATTAAAAAAATTCAATTAAACCGTTTTTTTATTTTCTGTTTTGACAGGAACAGCAAGAACAAAGAAAGAGAGAGCTAGAGGAGAAGAAAAAGAAAGAAGCCGAGAGGTTACAAAAGAGAGAACTGGAAAAGAAGAAAAAGATAGAGGAGCTCCGAAAGTAAGTTTTGTTTCCTGCAGAAAAGTATAGGCAAGACTGTTAATAATTTTATGTTTCTAAAATATTTATGCTTCTTCATGCTATACAAATCTTATTTTCTAAAACCTACTAGGTGCAAGATTTTACATGAGATAATTTTTCTTTGAAATTTAAAAAATATATATTACAAAGTTAAAATTTAATTGTTGAAATAAACTGCACAGTCTAGAAACAGACAACATTTTGCATCAACACCCCTTTATATATTTGTGCGAAGAAAATGCTTTTCATAGAAAAATGTTCTTGCACCCTAAAAATGTAAATCAAAGGCAAAGAAAATCTTTGCTTTTTTAAACTAATATTGTGAAACTGATTTTGTAGAAAAAGGGAGGAAAGGATGAGAAGAGTTAACGAGAGGAGAGAGCAGGCCAATCGTGAGGAGATGGAGTCTAAAAATAGAATAATGAAGACCCTGGAGGAGAAGAGTAGGCAGGCCGACGATCTGAAAGAGGAGAAGATGAAGGAGGAGCAGGAGAGACAGAAACTCAGGTAGGTCCTCACAGAGATGGGGAGAAAAATCTAAAGTAGCCCCCCCTCCCCCCCCCCATAACATGGGAGAAATGTGTGGTTTGTCTTCCCAAACGTGACTGAGATATGTGTAAATACGGGACCCATGGAGGTACTAGTTCATGTATATCTTCTTCATGAGAGAATCGCTGATACATGTAGTTTGGGTATAGAATAGGAGAATATGATCTCTCTTAGAGGGGAGTCATTTTTCCTTTGGTTGTTGTAAATAATGTTGGTTCATATCAATAGCAATGAGACTAGCTTGCTAAATTTTACTTCACTGGATTTCAAGTGATTGATGATGTTTGAATATCAACCAGTTTTGATGTTAAAGAGTTATTCGTGATTGGAAAACAAAGACAACCCCATTCAACCTTTTGTTTGCTTTATGAATGCATTTAAATATCTTTAGTTGTATCAACTATGATCAAAGATTAAATGGACTATTAACTTTCAGGTTGAAAAAGCAGGAAGAGGCGGAAGAGAGACGGAGACAGGAAGAGGAGGAGAGAGCCAGAAAACTCAAAGAACAGGTGGGTGGAAGAATTTTAAATGTTTATTTATGCACGTCAGTATGTTGTCTTTCATTCAGTGTTGATAAACCTGGATACAGAGAGGACTGAAGAATGAAAATGACAATATGATACATGTATACCATGTTTTTCTTTTTATGCCTATCATAAGACAGGATGCATTATGGTATGGCATTACATTTAAACAATAGAATATTCAACCCACCTAAAAGGAATTTTCTTTTTGAACACAACTGAAAATGATGGACAGAAATCATTAAAATGACATTTATATTTAATGTTTGAAATTTCCTTTTAAAACTTTTTAAAGCCAGATAGTAATATCCAAATATGTAAGGAGAAAACCCACAGATAATAAAGTAACACCACATTATATCTTTCAGGAGGAGATGGAACAGAGGAATATCGAGTTCATGCAGAGGAAGAAGGAACACGAGGAGCAGGAGAGACTGAGGAGGAAGGCTGAGGAGCGCAGGAAGTTTGAGGAGCGGATGGCGGAGTTTGAGCGGGAGAGGATCGCGGAGCACGAGAGGCTGAAGAAGATTGAGGAAGAGAAGATCAGGGAGAGGCAGAAACTCAGGGAGGAAAGGTACACAGATTAATGATACAGCCAAACTTTGTTATCTTTCATTCAATGGTACTGAGGTCGAAACTGCCAAATACTGTAGACATACTTTTTTTCACACTGTCATAATTCCGCGGAATCTCAATTTCTGTTAAATCCCCGGGTAAAAAATTACGAGGATTTCTTACACTGTCACAAAATGCCTCACATTTATATTAAGCATGCTTGGATAAATTTCCACGGAAAATTTGTAAAAGCGTACATAATGTAACTTAATACCACACGGAAAAAAAGTACTTCTGCAGTAAGAGTTCAAGGTTAAAGTACAACAAGAAAATAGTGGATGGGACTTTCAAATCACTTTGACATCTTCACTGTATTCCAAATATCAGAGTTTATAGAGATACTGAAGTTATATTGTATCAGTAATCTTTAAAATGTTGTCCCCCATGCTTTTTCTTAATGTTTATGTAAGGCTCTAAAAGGGAGTAGGGGTGGGAAAGAGTTTTTGTTATGGAAGGGGGATAGTTAACATTTAAAAATTCTTTGTTTATATTTATAATGTAATTTTTGCTCTGTTTGAAACTTTTGATTATCATTTATTTAAAATTACATGTTGAGATGAATATTTTAGAAAATTATATAACTGTAATTTTAGAGAGAGGCAGCTGGCAAAGGAAAGAGCTGAGAGGGAGCGGATTGATACAGAAAAGAGAAAACAAAAAGAGTTGGAGCTCAAACAGAAAATGGAAAAAATCAAAGAAATGGTAAATATGGAGTTGCTCTAATTTTAAGACTGAAGTTAAATGTATAACTTGTAGTAGGTACAAGTGAATTTTAGTTGAAATGTTTTCATGGAATTTCTGTTATTTCCAATCTCCTGACTCATGGTAAAATTGGGTCTGTAGGTTTAGTGGGAAAAAAAATTTTTTCCAAGAAAATTTCAACATATTTGATGGGATATTATAAAGAGGAATGAAAAGAAAGAAAATGTTGTGTCATGGAATGTAGGATAACAATGTTTCAAGTTGGGCCATTTTTTAATCAGTCGGTTGGGAGAGGGCAATCAAACAACTTTTTAAAGATGGCTTTTCTTGTACATGTTATAAGATAAATGCTTTTTCTATTATAACTCCACCAGACTGATTCTCTATTGTGTTCTTTCCTCTCCTTCATAGGAGAAGAAACGATTAATGGAAGAAGAGAAGCGAAGACAAGAGCTGAAGGAGAGGGAGAAGGCTATCAATGCCATCGTAAACAAACATAACATGGCGGCCCAGAGTGTCCCCGCTACCAGCGTTGTCTCCGGAATGCCCAAACCCAATCTGAACTCCACGCTAACCGTCGAACAGCCCATCAACAGCCAGGAGAAAATTCCAAACCCGGACTCGTAAGAAATTATCTTCTTCCATATTTGAACATAAAAGAACGAGAAAATTACACCATAAGTACAGATTGAAGCTTATTTCGGAGGAATTGCTTTACTTTTAGAAATGCATTATGAAATAAATTTCTTAGGAACAATTTGGTCAAAAATTAAATTGAGGGTGAATAAACTTTGACAAAATTTTTATTTTGCAGCTATGAGATGACGCCAGCCAAGAAATTTCTGCCCCAGAAGGTGTCCTTGGAGAGCTATGACATTTCTGATCTCCGATCCGACGATTCCACCGACGAGGATGATGCTCCCAGGAAAAGGGTGCCTAACTGGGCCCTAGGTAATTCTAATTTGATATCTTCAAAGCTCATGTGTAAAAAGAAGATTTTCTTTTATGAACCCTATGTAACTTAATTGCCACTCCTATTGTACTCAAGGCATCTGTTTTACTCAAGCATTCTTTTAAAAATAAATGAATATGAGACTTTTTATACGCCCGTCTTAAGACGGGACGTATTATGTTATAGGCTTCGTGTCCGTCCGTCTGTCCGTCTGTTAGCTTTTCTCGTGTCCGGCTCATAACTTTAATACTATAAGGCCTAGAGTTACCAAACTTTGTCAGCTGATACATCTTGGGTAGAAGGTGTGTCTCGCACAAAAAGTAGGTCACTCTGACCTTTAATAAAGATGCTATAGCCAAATATGGAAAAATCCTGTCCGGCTCATAACTAGAAAACTATGAGACCTAGAGCTTTCAAACTTGGCAAAAGTATACAGCTAAAGTAGAAGGTGTGTCGCGGCCTATTTCAAGGTCACTGTGACCTTTAATTTAAGTGAATTTTTTTTAAAAACTAAGTCTTTTAAATTTTAAATTTAATAATCCTAAAAAATGTAAAAATATAGTTGTATCCTTATTAAAAAATGTTAAATTAAGTAAAAACTTATTTTTTCATTATATACTTTACAGCAATCTGTAACAAATGTTTATGCTTTGAGAGGAATTCAGTTTGTCCCATGGGCATAATTATCAAGCACTGGTCAAGAAGAATTTTGATAGCAGAAATTTGCATTTCAAATTAGAGAGAAATTAATGAGTTTATTGTCAGGAGCTAAGAGCATCTCTTAATCTGATGCAGCTGTTATCTTAATTTATCTCTTGGGAGTTGGGCAAAAAGAAATGGCCTCATAGTTGCTTGTGTTAATTAAGAGTTAGTCCACTTTTTTATAAATTTCGTTTCAAAAGTATCTGTCTGTAAATTATTTTCCTCTCCCGGGTTTTAAACTGCCCGTGGTAGCTATTGCATATTGCCAGCGACATTGTTTAGGTCTCTGTTATAGCTTACAGTCTAAGCATCATTCTTCAGAAAAGGGTTGCTTATGCATCAGATGTAATGAATAAAACTATTGGAGAAGTTAAGTCCATTTGAGGAAGAAATAAACAATAACCTGAAGAAATTAAAAAAAAATCAACTATTAAAAGGCAAGAATATACAAATATATACAGGCATGTAGTATCAATTGTATCAGCCAGAAAAATTATTTTACACTTAATTGAAAAAATGTTCACCCTACTCCCCAATACTCCCTGTCTGTTTTATGATAGGAATTATAATTTTAGGCATCAAATAAATTTTAGAACAATGTCTACACATTCACCTAACACATATTAAAAAAATGAAGATATATTGAAAGACTTATATAGAATTGATTTTTTAAAATATATTTTGAGCAACGTCACAAAATTTATATAACTGGCCCAAACTGGCAGATGATGAAATAAGCAATTAAATGTTCTACTTTCCTATTTGTTTTAATTAAAAGCATTATGTGTCCAGTGGTAAGGAGCCTATTAGAATAGCATAAAAAAAGAATGTACAAATGTTAATAATTGATTTATCAAATTTTTTTTTTTATTTCCTTCTCCTTCGGGACTTTTTTATTCTCACATTCATAACTAAACCTAAACATAAAAAAAAATGCTGGCCTTATAATGAAGAAAGGGGCCTCTTTCAAAATAGATAATTTCAGGGCAGCTGGGTCAGGGGTACCAGGGGGGTACTTTGACTAAAAATAAATTAATGCTTTGAAATCTGCCCTTTGATAAGCACTGGTGCCTCCTTCAAAATTTGTGAATTTCATGGCTTTTGGATTAAAACACGAACCAAATACAATCGCTGGAAAGTTGTTACATGATACTCAGGTGACCTATAAGGCCCGTAGTCCTCTTGTTTTATTAAACTGTAGCATTTCTATTATTTCATAAAATATGCAATAAACAATTTAAGTTTAAGTAAGCTGCAGATGGATATTTGTTATGCTCTAGCACAACCAGTTTAGAGTTATATGATGTATTTGTTATAATCAATCCCTACACTGCATCTCTTAGATATGTATGATAAGAAATGGAAATTAAATCATTGAAATCTGTGTCAATCTGTTAATCAAGGCTACCTGATTTTCTTGCATCCTAACCAATTTATGATTATTGAACAATATTTGACGGGCGTATCATGCTGTGGCGAGGCACTTTATTTTTTTTTTTTTTGCAGAGGACATGCATTTTGATCTTATTAATCTCTGAACATGAAATAAAATTTACATTAATTATGCGTCCCTTATGGAAAGGAAGGATAAATATGCAATGCTTAATGTCAAAAACTCTTTGAGAGAGAAAGAGATAGAGTACTTAGCATTAGCAATAGAATGTTCAGTTAAAGAGTGCTAGCATCAAACAATTCTGCTTCATTATAAATGTAATTTGTCATGTTCGTTAACTATTCACTATAATTTTTAAAAAGCCACAGGGAATGAAAATTACTTTGCTATAAGTATCAGTTCACTATAAGTGTGTGTGTTTGATAAAAGAATATTTTACTGTAAAGTAACTGCTCTTGATACCTAATTATTTTTTTTTCTAGGGGCTTCACTGAAGGCAGCTTTGATTCAGCAACATTACCATCCCCCTGACCTGAATCTCCTCTTCACAGAAATCGTGCCCCCTGATCTCAACGAGTTGTTTGTCAAGAAGAAGGCTAGGTTTAACAAGAGAACAAGTTCTGCCATCTGGACATCACCTATCCTGAAACCTGGCATGAATCATCATTGATATTGTCATTTTGTTTATTACAATGACATTTCAGTCAAGAACAATGCACCAGTGCTTGCATTCCTGAAATGCAGATCCATGTACGTTGATGAAGTTTGTCATTTTCTGTGACATTTTGTGCCAATGAGCAATTATTTTTTTTTTTTTATTTATCAGTTTTGGAAGACAACAGAATTTAATGCATGAATGTGTGTAAACACGGTACAGCATGTTTTTTTATTTCCCCTTGATATATGTGTAAGTGTACATGGTATTTAGCGGGATTCTGTTGATGTACACAAGTTATGATATTGCAGAAGGGAGTGTGATTTTATTTTTTCTTGAGAGAGTTTGTATGCAGTTGTGGTTTTAATCAAGTTTTCTACTTAATTTGTCTTTTCAGGTCTAAGTATAAAATTCATTTTACATATTGTACATATGACAGTCATTGAGAAGAAAAAACACAAAAATGTGCATATTTAGTCATTTGAAGGTTTAACCACAGACTGTTTTCTTTGTTAGATCATTTACCCCAAAACAATAAGTTGTAAATTAACACTATAATTTTTCTTCCTAGCTTTCATTCATATTCTTTCAATCCTTACCCCCCCCCTTCTCTTTCTCTCTCTCTCTCTCAAAGCTGATCAAAATTGGAGAAACTAACCACTAAATAATAAAATTTCTGGTCTACTTCCATAAAAGGATTCATTTCAAAAGAATTACTTGTAGATATTTCCATATACATGTAAGTGATTTTTTTTTTCTTTTTCATTGTATCTCATTTTTTAATATGTTTTGTTTCATTTGACAAGAAATATTTGACAAAATTTGCAAAAATTAAAAAATGTAATACATGTATTAAACTGACTTGTGTCGTATGAAGGAAGTGCATGCTTACAAATGAAGTAAATATTTAATGATGACATAATATCAATAATTTGTTTGTACCATGAACATTTCTATTAAATAAGAAAATAATTTTTGTGACATTTGTTTTTATCCTGATTGAGGCAAAATTTGGTATACTGGGAGATCAACAATTCATACCCAACTGGATGCATTAACAATACTATTGATTAGTTGCAGTAAATGTTTTCAAGTACCAGTAAAAAATTGACCAAAATTACACATGCTCATGTGTTTATTATATTTTTACTACTTGTTTATAGTGGACTTAAAGGTACTTGGACACAGATTTCTCATTTTTTCTGTATAATATTATACAATTATTGCTGTTTTTTGAGGTCAATACAATGATTTAGCCATCTGAGGAGTACAATATTCAACGAGCCCGAAGGGCGAGGTGAATATTGTACTTCGAAGGTGGCTAAATCATTGTATTCACCGAAAAAACAGCAATAACTGTTTTATTATATGATTCGCTGATAAAATGATGCAGCTCATTATTTGTTTGCATTTTATTAAGTCCCAGCCAAATACAAGAGGGAAGCAGAATTGAAATGTGAATAAACCTTACCAGTTGTACCAATTTGAAATGCTTTTTTTTTTTATCAATTTTAGTTGCCATGAAAGAAATATATAATGTCACTCTTTTTTTATAGGATAGATTTTGAAAGGAAGGGGTATTATCAGGGAAAACTCATTGCCAAAAAGTAAAAAAAAAAATTGTTCAGTAAAAGTATTGGAGGGGGTCCCTGCATCCCCTTTTACCACCATAACCCTAAATATATATTCGCTTTAATATGATTTATTCACATAAAAAAATCATGTTTGAATAGCTTTCCAAAACAATTTGTATCAAAAAAATCATAGTCGTTTGAATATCTTTCCAAAACAATTTGTATCAATTTGGAATATCTCAATCTATTTTTAGACCAATGTAGAGGAAATAAATCCTTGTATTGACCTGGAACGTCACGTGCAGGTCAATACAACGTAGTATTTTTCTAACATAGTTGGATCTCAGCCAATCAGAGAGATGGAAATTGTTCAATCATATAATAACACGAATTATATATTTTAATAGCACATTTCACACAAAAATTAATTTAAAATCTTATTTCATTTAAAAGTTATTAAAACTTTAAATTTTTTGACAAGGTGAGATAACACACCCTTGATCAATCTCATAAAAATCTATAATCAATAAAGATAAGTGAACAAGTGTATTAATGAGAAATATTAAAACTTAAATCAAGGTAATTTTATTCAGAAGGTTGAAATGTGTAGAAAGCAGAACTACTTCACAAGTATCGTCATTCCGTTGTGTACAAAAATTTGAAATTCGAACTTCGTGTTATGTACACAGGTTTTTGTAAACATGTTATTGTTCGTGTTTAGCCTTCATAGGTGTGTTAATACGATATTTCATCACCAAAATACTTTTAAACTACAATATATTGTGTGTTTTTTTGCTTTTTAAACACAAGCACATTGAATTTTCTGGATTATAGTATTAATATTTTTCATTGTTTATATGTCTTTAAACCTGCCACTTTTCCTAATGAACTAAGAATAAAGTTAAAATTTGTGAAAGTGCAAGGATGTGTCAGACGAATAACAAAAAAAAATATTTTACCATTTGGACACTGCAAGCTATATATTAAGCTATATATTAACAGCAAATGAATTTACACTTCAAATAATGATTTTGGAAATGAAACATATAAAGAGATTATTTCAAATAAATTTTAAAATGCATTTTAATTTTTCGTGAAGGTTAAGATTCCGTTGTTATGTACTGTTGAATTTTTAACATTTACGTTGAAATCCCCATGGCTTTACATACATGCATTAGAAAATGCTTAAAATGATGCGTTAAGAGATGTAGACTGTGGGTTTGTTTGATATTTCACTGCGATTCATGCAATTCTGCGTATTGCTGACAAAAGTTACCACTCTCTCTCTCTCTCTCTTCTCTGGTAAGCCAATGGGACATATTTGTTTTTGATAATACTTATAATAAAATATGGATTTTTATTTTACAGAGAAAATACTGAAATGGTAACCTTTTTAATGACGTCAAACAAAATGGCGAGTACTATATTTGGTCTTATTTTTTTGGTCAAAGAACCCGAGAGATCTCAAGGTTTATTGTCTTATATTGTGTTTCAAATAAATTTTATGCATTATTGAGTTCATTTTTACTCTATAAATCATTTTTTAGTATCTATAAAATTGATAACAAGATAACAAGATTATTCTATGAAAGTTTTCCCTAGGGAAAAAAAGTTGAAAAAGTAACAAATCATTGTAATGTTTTACCACACCTATATACATAAACTCTGTGTATATAGGTGTAAAACGTCTTTTTTAAATGTGGTTTTTTTTTTACTGAAAGTTTCAGAATCTTTATTTTAATAACTTTTAAGAATATTTAATGTAGAATCAAAATTTTATTACTTTAATTATTTTACATTTGACAATCCGGAAGACATTTAAAATATATTTTATTTTCTAGAAAATCTTTTTATCTAAAAAGTATTTCTGAAAGCATTCTCTTGCTGCAAAATGATATGCACGAAGCAAGAATAATAATCTTGGTTTGACATTTCTTCTAAGAAATCTGTCAATGTTAACAATGGTATACACCAATGTCACAAATGGTACACCAATGGTGCCATTGTTAACATTGTTTATTGTTTAACAACTCTACCCAAAACTTTTCTCTCAGATGTAGACGTGCGAGTCCGAAGAGTACCAACGGTAGAAATTTTTAAATACAAAGAGGTAGAAGTGTTCCACTCGCCATGCTCTGGGCACTTCAATGTAAAATATGTTTAAAGAGAACAAGTGAAAAAAATTAATCTAGTCAAAGTGGTTACAATAAGTAGATTTTAATGATTGCTCACTATATTAAAAATAAAGCAAAACACTTCTGATTTAATTCTTGGTCTTAATAAATGTCAAATTCTCAATCTGTACTATTTATAAGTCAGTGGTAGTGTATTACTACTAAAGAACTTGATTTCACATATTCTAAATGACAAACTCTCAATCTGTATTTATTTGTGAACAAACAAGTCCAGACCTACAGACTCCAATAATGATGTGGGGAATATGACACAGCAACAAATTCCCGTAAACAAAATTGAATACAGTAGTTTATGAATTGTTTACGGAAATGGGAATTTTAGGCTGTGTGCACATATTTTTTCTACGTTTGTTAATTTGTAATTTGATATTTATATCTTCTTTAAATTTTCATTTCCCCCACACATTTGTAATGTCGAGATAAGGCGTAAAGAGTTACGAGGTGATGCTTTATAACATGTGCGCTTTATGGAATGATTCATGGGTTCAGGCCCTTACCATGCACATCTATAAATTCCGTATTTTAGTTTCAGTTTTCTACTTGAAAAACGAAATTAATATATAAAGAAAAACGAAATTATTAAAAGTAAAAAACGAAATTATTAAATAAGGAAAACGAACTGATTTGTTTAATAATTTCGTTTTTCTTTATTTAATAATTTCGTTTCTCTTTATTTAATAATTTCGTTTTTCTTTATATATTAATTTCGTTTCTCTTTATATATTAATTTCGTTTTTCTTTATTTAATATTTTGTTTTTCTTTTTTTTAATAATTTCGTTTTTTCTTTATTTATTTTTGGTTTGCACTATTGGGCTTCCGTAGTAATCTGTTCACATTTCCAACTTTTGAAGAACCACTGGGCCAATTTCAAACAAACTTGCCACAAAGTATCCTCTGTTAAAGAGGATTCAAGTTTGTTCATTGAAGGGACACTTCTTCAAAGGGGAGATAATGACATAAAAGTTTTAAAAAAAAAAGGCATATTCCAAATCCACTGGACAAGAAGGTAAAACTTTTATGAAAGTATCCTCGGTTAGTGTGGATTTAAGTTTGTATCATGAGCCCAGGGGATAGGGTGGGACCACAATGGTGTTTTACTTTGGAAAAATATTTTAAAATCTCATGTACATCAAAGCCATGATTGGTCAAATATGGTATCCAAAGGAAGGTCTTATCACAAGGAGATCACAAGGAGTATGCATGTGAAATATGACAGCCATTTAGCCACACTCAATCAAAGGTTATAGGTAAGATTAAAGTTTTCCAGCAAACAAACAAACGGACAGGGCAAAAACCATATACCCCTGAAAATTCTCTAACGTGGGAATAAAAAATATTCAGGTGAGCTTTACAGCCTCAATGTTTACGACAACGGTGAAATTTTACGATATAAAAACATAAAGTTTCTTTATATTATTCGACGCTAAACTTATTTGAGTAATTTCTTTCTATGAAAATATATAGACTCCAGAGACATACATAAAACTAACAACAATATTAAAAGACAGTAATATGCATTAGACGGGCACCAATTAATTTTACGACAACCAAAAAGAAGTTGATGTCAACAATATCGTGGCATTTCGTGATTTGTTCCTTAATTTAGCACCCGAAACACAAAAAGCAGTAGCCTATAACACGTATTTATACCTTTTGATTAAGTTATAGACATGAAGGGAGAATAGCAGGATTTGAAATGATGAAGATTCTGTCAACGATTGTGTAATTTGACGGAGAAACACCAAGGCCTAGTGCAGGTAGTCAATAATTTTTGCATTATTGATGATTCAAGTAAAGCAGCTGACACACTGCTGTGCATCTCACTTGCAGAATCCATCAAAAGACATACGGAAACTTGCGTAAGGAGACAAGTCCAAAAATATTTAGATTATACAGGGGCTTGCTCCCAAACTGTTAAGAATTCATATCATATAATTATTAATGGTATAACCATAACCAACTGCCTGCAGTTGGTATGCAATTTTTGAATTTATGCATACATTTCTTTACACTCTTGGAGCAAGCCGTTGTGAAAAGGCAGGGAGAATTTGTGGTTTGGCTTTACCATTTCTCTCCTGAAACGTCTATGAAATGACTATATTTGTGGCGCTTACAATAGGGTTGATAATGATCAAGATGATATTACTGCCTAAGGCAGTCTAATCTGAGATTCCTGTGACTCTGTCCCCCTGGTATTTATATTGTGACGTGCAGGGGAGAGTCGGTGTGGCATGCGGAGACCATATTGAAAAGTTGGAATTCAGCGACACCAACACTGATGTCACGACTCTGCCTACCTTTTATGACTTTATTTCACGGATCTAACTTATGAGACACGAGAAATCAGTAAAGGGATGATTCTTCTGTATTTTAATCATCATTAAAAGAATATCGCCATTTAAACAGCCCTATCGCCGACATATGAAGCGTATATCGTACAAGAAGGTGACCTTATTTAGGTGATGCTTCATCTGTTGGCGACAGGGCCGTTTAAATGGTGATTGTATCATTTTAATGATGAGAATATAATTTCTGTGTATTATTCTCACGTAAGAAATACCGGTATACATAGAGAGAAACTCATGGTAGCGTGACGTTACAATGAGGTTACAACAACGTTAGCAAAAATGCAACAATATAGGGCAGCAAGAAATTCAAATACTGAGTATGTTTTTGGTGCTTTCAAACATGTAAAATGTAAATATAAGGAATGTTTTTAAGTTTAATGTGAATTATTGGCAGTCTTCGAAATAACCTGGGTGCCCCATGCCCGTGACCTGGTTAATTTGCCATTGGGCATGTGAAAATTCTCAAATTACATGCCCGAAGGGCATGTGTGAATTTTCTTTTGATTCATGATGTTTACTTGCTATTTCTTCTGTTGTACCCCAGTTATTTGTGTAAACTTGCTATGTAATGTCTTAATCTGAATTGCAAGTCTACATTCGTCTTACGTTACATTATCGGTACAACCTGTCCCGGTTTTTTTTCTTGGTGTTTCTTGCTAAATTACATAGCACAAAATGTTTATAGATACCACGTGCAGTGGACTGCTTTCATGATGATCATGATCCTATTTCTGAAATTCAGTTCAGCTATACTGGCCAACAAATGACCAGCATGCGAGTCAAAAGTTGTGAACAAAAATGCATATGAAAATGGCAGACAGGCAGGCCAATGTTGATTTTTTAAAACTCTGGAAACAATTTAAACTAAAGATCGAGAGAATTTAAAAAACAGAAACACTGTCCTTATAGTTTTTATAAAAACCTTATTTTTTGTTGCACAGTCATATCTCTGCTATATGAATGAATTTTGAGTAGGGCATGTACAAATTTCAATGGGCTGGGTTAAAATGACCCATATACATGCCCGAAGGGCATGTGCTGAAAAAGAATTGTTGTGAAGACTGTATTGGTGTGTAAATCAAACAGACTTGCACGTAGGCATATTTTTCATGAATTGCTAGCACGCTTCATGAAATGTGATAAGTCTGTATGATTTATACACCATTGTTATACCCTTATAAATATCCTTCTATATATTTCTTACTAATAAAAAGTCCAACAAAAGAAATGTTTATTACGTCGGTCTAACAATTTCACTATTGACCGGTCTTACATAAGAATTGTTAGACCGCAACGTCACCTGTCTGTTGCGTCACAATTAATAATCATTGTTCAATATCGGCGACGCGAAAATAGCCGAAGTTAAGAGGTATTAAGAGTTGTTGCTAACAGCAAGGTAAGGTAGAAGGGAAGAGTATGTTTTGTGATAAATAATTTTTGTGATATAATAGACTTGTAATTGATTTTGTTCTTTCTCAGCTTGATGTTTATATTTACTGAAGAAACCATAATTTTCCATATAAAATAATTGATAGTATAGCGTGTATTGATAAAATTGATCAATCTTAAGTGAGCAGTGAAGGGTATAACAAAACAGTTATAGACTAGGATTCGGGCAACATATGATTTGTTGGACCTGAAGATGAAAATGTTACCCTTGGCCTGCGGCCTCGGGCAACATTTTCACCTTCAGGTCCAACAAATCATATGTTGCCCTCATACCCAGTCAATAACTGTATAATTATTCACACAAAATTTAAAAACATTTCTGAATTGTACTTTAAACTGTTGAAGTTGCTTTTGTGACCAATTGGGCTAAAATGAATGCACAGCTAAAATTAATGTAATATGTTTACAGACTTACAGTAAGTTTATGGATATTGTTGAGAACTAGGATAATCAGTATAAATTGACTTCCTTTTCAGTTATATTTAACATTCTATGCTTTGTTTTAGATGAATGGATTGGAAATAAAGCATAATGCCCATAGACAGAAGAGCTGGCCTACAATTAGGGCTGCTGTTAATGGCAGTCCCATTACAATACATTGTGTCTAAGTACATGTCAACTAATGAATCTCAGAGAAGCTATGCAATCAGAAAGTGAGTAATTAGTGTTCTCTTTTAAACATTGCTATGCATGCTAATGTCACACAATAATGTTTTAAAAAATTGTACACATACCACTGAGGTCTTTTTGCAGTCATTTGCAAAACATGCATGGAGTTTGAAAAAAAAAAAATGACATAACAAGCTTAAAATTAAAAAATACAAAATTAACATTGCTACAGCAAAACTCGGTTATAAGGAAGTCACAGGGACCTATGAAATTACTTTGCTATATACGTAATTCGTTTTTACCGTAAAAGAAATTCATTCACTTTATAAAGCTGGGGATCCAAGATGACTTCGCTATATCCGAAAATTCGCAATATCCGTGTTCGTACTAAACGAGTTTTGCTGTATTTCCAAGCTTAAAATATGAACATGATGAAGAATTTAAAATTGTTACAAGTATTTGAGAAAAAAAAGCTCCATGCAGGTAGAATGAATTGATTCTCTATAAAGTTTCAAACTACATGTGGTACACATTCTTGTTTAGTTTGTTCTACTGTGCTGCTGGGTTTTTGGAAAGGTGTTTTTCTCAGTATCTAATTTGTACACAGTCACTCTCTTTTAGTTTACACCACAGTGCCACAGGATTCAAGGAGAAATATTTATTTAAGACTCTAACTTGTATAATTCTCATTTAGTTTATTTTAATTATTTCACACTGACAGTGTCACAGGGTTTAAGAAGTAATGTTTATCTAAGTTTCTGACTTGTACACATTCTTGTTTTAGTTTGTTCCACAGTGCCGCGGGGTTTAAAGAGAAGTATTTATCGTGGAGGTCGTGGCAGCAGTGGTGTATGAGCTTCATATTTCGTGAGGAGCCTCAGAGTTTTGCTAGTCAGGACGATCTGAACGGGGAATCCCCTGCTGTAGAGGTGCAAAAATTCAAGGATCCAGAGGGGTATTTTGGAGGTAATTATGGGTATGGCATTATTTACACACATTGGACCAACACACTTCACATAGAAAATTATATAAATATGCATGAAATAATCTCAAATTGTTTTATTGAATTCTTCGCGAATTTAAAATATGGTAAAATCTTTCTAATTTTAGTCAAAAGGTGCTAAGAAGATGCATATATATTTCTGCAATGTGTCAAATTATAGAAATATAATTATGTTAATTTCAGCCTCCACAGAACCTCGAACTCTAAGGTCACCAGAGGTCAAATACAGAGTGGGTCAAGTGATACGACATAAAATCTGGGGCTACCGAGGGGTGATAGTGGCTTGGGATCCACAGGCCAGGGTAATGATTGATTGATTGTATGTTGTTTAACATTCCTCTTGAGAATTTTACACTCATATGTAGATGCCTTCTCTTGACAGTTGAGAGCTGCAAATTTTGTCCTATACTTGGCACTCAGGGCCATTGAGCAGAGAGGGATCTTTGAAAATGAATTGAAATTTTAGCAATTCTTAGAGTGATCTTTGATGATACTAATGATGTTACTTAAGAATTATGCTTTTTTTCCCCTTCAGGCCCCAGAAAGCTGGATAGAACAGAACCATAGAAAAGATAAACCTGTAAGTTAACCTTCAACAAGTGTCTTAAAAGGGATAATCTTCACTTATTTCATACTTCATGTTTCATCTTCACTTATTTTATTGAATATATGACTGTATTCAATTTGAAAAAGACGCAGCTCTGATAAAGTATATAAAATGCTTATTTCAGCATTGGAGGACTCAGCCTAACTATGCCATACTTGTGGACACCAGGGACAGAATGACCCCTCAACTGACCTACGTTCCACAGGAAAACATTGACATAATATCCAATGTCAAGGTAATGTCAGAGAAACATTGATATCAAATGTCAGAGAAACATTGATATAATATCCAATGTCAAAGTAATGTCAGAAAACATTGATATAATATCCAATGTCAAGGTAATGTCAGAAAACATTGATATAATATCCAATGTCAAGGTAATGTCAGAGAAACATTGATATAATATCCAATGTCAAGGTAATGTCAGAAAACATTGATATAATATCCAAAGTCAAGGTAATGTCAGGAAACACTAATATAATATCCAATGTCAAGGTAATGTCAGAAAACATTGATATAAAATCCAAGGTTAAAGTAATGTCAGAAAACATTGATATAATATCCAAACTTAAAGTAATGTCATAAAACATTGATATAATACACCATATATACTCGCCTATAAGTCAGTCCGCCTATAAGTCGGTTGTATTTTTTTAGGTTATTTGGCAAGGATTTGCCATTGACCCGCTTATAAGTCGGTATAACTTTTTGCCAGAATCAGATGACTACCTCTATTATTAAATGCATTGATGTTTTACCCTGATTTCAAAGAATATTTTTGGAAATAAAGTCAATAATTTAACTTTTAATATTAAAAAATAAATAAAGCCCTCTTAAGATTAAAAAAATATAAAATAATTAAATACATGTATATAAATTACATATTACATAAATTATATAATACATCGGATCCTTACTTTGTTCAACAATAGCTGTTGAAAATGTTTAAAGAATACTACGATTTGCCATCCAGAAAAATACCTGTCTTTTATAACTCGCCTATAAGTCGGATATAGACTTCTGGACTAAAATATAACTCCCAAAATACCGACTTATAGGTGAGTATATACGGTACAATAATGTCAAGGTAATGTCAAAAAACATTGATACAATATCCAGTGTCAAAGTAATGTCGGAAAACATTGATATTATATCCAGTGTAAAAGTAATGTCAGAAAACATTGATATTATATCCAAGGTCAAGGTAATGTCAGAAAAATATTAATAGGAAATGTCAGAGAAATATTGATATAAAATCCAATGTCAATGTTACATCAGGAAAACATATACATGCTTCCTCTCTGCCGAAATATTGCCATTAAAACTATATTAAGTCAATCAATCTTCCCTGTTTAAATCTGCAACTGAAATTTTCTCTTTTTTTCAGATTATGCATCCTGGGATAGAGAATTATTTTGAGGGATTTGACGGTGCTCAGTATATACCACGTCCTTGGCTTAAAACTGTGTTCCCCCATGATTGACCTTGACATTTCGTTACATGTCCTTGACATTTCGTGATATTTCTGATATTGTATATATAGGAGGTACATGGTAGACTTTTCAAAAATAATTTTCATTTTGATTATTTTATAGTTGTTGAATGTTGATATATTTTTGATTTATCTGACCATACATCTATTTTTCTTGACTGGTGTCTTTAATAGCATCTTCATTAAAAAAAATAGTGTTTTAAAAAAAGTATTGCAAATGATGTACACATTTTCTTTTTGTTATACATGTATTATAATTTTGGAAACTTCAGATTTACATATGGCACATATAGATTTTGAATTTACATGTTTTTGAGTTCCTTAAATGAAAAATCGGGGAGTTTTGAAACACTTGTGGGCACAGAGTGTTCAGAAATCTTCGAGCATTTTTTTTTTCAAAATATTTTTTCGTATTTAAAATCATTTCAAAAATCAAAGATGAATTGAAATTGATTGCCAATAAACAGACTTCCCAAGATTAAAAAAAATTGATTGATTGAATTATGGCTAAATTATTGTGCAATGCCTTTTATTACCTTTTGTCTTTCAATTTAATTTATTTTATAGTAATTTGTAAAATTTCAGTGTGTGTAATTTTATGTAAGAAATGATAACAACCTGAGACTGGCATTTATGTTTGAACCCAGTATCTACCAAATCCAGCTAACCCAAGTTGAAAATTTTTTAAAGGGTAGTCCTTTGAATCAAAATATTTTACTGGGAAACTCAATAAGTCTGATTGGTTTTCTTGACATCACATGCAAAGTAATATTTTACAATAATGACTTGGATTTCTAAAAATAACTTGGGAAAAATCTGGATGCATTTGTAGTAGTGAAAAATCTTTAAAACACACAAAATCTAATGATGAATTTGTCTCTTTTTGTTTAGTCAATTTGCTTTTCTCTGAAGTTGATACATGTATATTTATGGATTGGATCGACTTCAGAAAAAGGCTATATTTGTATATTGAGGCAGTTTTTTCTGTGCCATTCATGTTTATCTCATCAAACTCACTACCATCAGGGAATATGGTTGTTAAGGCTTCACAACTATTTGCTTGTACAACTCAACATGAACTCTTGTTAAACTTTGAAATAAACAAATTAAAAATAATTTTGGAGTTTTTTTTTAAAAAAACTTTTAGTAAGTCTAGGCCCGTATAGGTTGTGATTTCAGTTTGAAAAGGGTGAGGGGGGCACAGTCATACATTTTTAGTTGGGGTTACTACCTCCTACTCGTATAAAAATGAGATTATTGAGGGGGCACACCCATATAGCAGCTATGTTTTCTAATATGTTATGTATCGCCAAAATTAAGGGGGATATGCCCCCTCCCGGTTCCTACAGCAATGAAGTCATTAAATTGGTATATTATTTAAGGAATAACTGTCTTATTTTTCGATTTCATGAAGTGATCAATCAATTGGCTTGCGTGATAATTTGCATAAACGCCTTATGCATAAAATTATCACGCAAGCCAATCGATTGATCATCTTCATGAAATTGAAAAATCTGACAGTTATTTCTTATATTTACATGCTTTGATTCCGCCAATCCACGTGCTCCAATCCCTGCCTCTGTCTAGCTGTTTGTCCCGCCCTGCACGTGGTTTTTTTTGAACCGCGCCAATACATTGATGGAGAAATAAAGTACATTTACATTTGGTAATTTTATCTCGGACAAAGACATTGGAAATGTAAATATTCTGCTATAAATGTCATTGCTGTAAATCATTTTTAATTCATAAGAATGTAGTACATTTATTACAGTTAAGGGGGATGGAGTATTTTCCCCCTGTCCATATCTTTTGATGTGATTTGGGAAATGCATGGAATCCACCCACCCACAGCCCCTCTAATCTTTTGATCTGGACTGGACTTAATGAATAAGTATAATAAATAAAAAGATTGATGCAATAGACCTTGATTACTTCTTCAATGTCCACGGAAATGAAACTATTTCTTCTTTTTCAGAGTTTATTGTGGTATTTATTCATCATCAAAGAAGATCCTAGTACTGTAAATCACTAAATTTTCACAACGCTTAATTTTGGCGATAAATATATGTTATTATAACAGTAACTTGATCCGAAGGGTCGTATCACGTCGAGATGACAGGCGCGGATCATCATGCAGATCTAACGAGACGCGAAGCGTCGAGTTTGATCTGATGATCCGCGCCTGTCAACGAGAAATGGATTCAGAAAACCAGTCTGGTGATCCGGAAAGTCGTCACGTGATTGCGTTAATTCTACAGTAAAATTGAGTGATACACGTTAGGTCACAGGTACTTGTTTCTGTAATAAATTTTCGACCCATAGTATTATACTATGGGTCAAAAATTTATTACAGAAACAAGTGCCTGTGCGTTAGGTATATAATAAAGTCATTTACTTTTACAAAGCTTAACAAAATTTTAACGAATTGGGGTTATTGCTCTATATCATCTTTAGGAAAATTTAAATAAATATAAGCGATAATTAAATTTTCGCGAGAACAGTGCCCGTGTGATTAGCGAAAATAAAGTTCTCGCGAATAATAAGTCATTTACAGTATCAATAGTAGATAATACACAAAAATAAGAGTCATTTCAGTATAAGGTCCTCCATTTATTAAAAATTAATCAGTTCGGAACATTGTGCTTACATTTCCATTACGAGAAACTCCTCATTGCTAACATCACCGGGAAGTGACAACAAGCTGGCTGTAATTGAGATGCACTTCTTTTCCTTTTTTTCTTGAGGGGGAGTGGGGGGGGGTTATACTTAAACTATTCAGACTGATTCGCATTAATATTTCATATATTTCACAAATAAGTGAAATACACACGAACTCTCCATGGAACCATGAACAGGTATTTATTTTCAGTCTCCTTTAAGTTTTCCGACGACGAGAATAACACCTGTACACATAGACGTCAGTACTGCAGTTATAGCCAGGTAAAAGCAAAAGCTGAGGTCCTCCGTCTTGTAATCCGGGTTCCTGAATTTGACAGCGAAGATCGAAACACATACAAAACTCATCACAGCTGGAAAAAAGACAAAATATTGTTCAATTTAATTTTCGATGAAAACATGGAAAAGTAAAGAAAAATTCTTCATTTGAGAATTATGGAGAAAGTCAGAAACTACACTGATGTAAGTATTTATAACACATAGAAAATATTTGTGTCCACTGCATAGGAAGGTGTTGAATATAAAATTTTATTGCAAAAGCTCAAAGGCTGAACTCGAGATAAAAACGAAAGTGTTAGAACAGGCACAATTTATGAATATATACGTACAACTCCGGTCAATATATTCTACGAATTTGATCGTAGATACTTCCAGGCCGATAATTCTACGACTCTTCTCACGGTGAAATACCGCCCCCCCCCCCCCATTTAGAAATCTGCCCTCCTACTTTTTCACAATTATATTATTTTATTTATTTATGTCTTCTAATGCTGATATTAGGCAAGCTCACCGCAGATATTTTTTTGCTAATTTTGTACAACTTCAAATCAAAACAAAACGCGTTTATAAAGATTATATAATAATAAATGCCATTTATTAAAGTGGCCGTATTTAAGGGGGGGGGGGGTCCAGATTCACGATATGTCCATGATTATCAGTTATGTAAACTATTATAATCACCCCCCCCCCTTTCTCAAATGGCTACAGAAAAGAATCTGTATTAAACATATAAAACAAGACAATCAAACATATCATATAAGAAAAAGTTAGCAAAAAATAACATGTAAAAGCAAAATAGGACACAAAATGTGATCGACTTGCAGACCATATCCTACTGGAAAGCTGGCGATCGAGATCTTCTACCTGTCTTCTCCTTGTTCTCAGTGAGCTAGGGTAGATTAAACAACTTGAATTCATTTTTTTTTTCAAAGTGCGTTAAGTGTCTCCATAGTTAAATGTTGATGTACATTTTTGATGCACGTTAAAAAAAAAACTCAAAGTGCCTTTCAAAGGGCTTGATTTTGTCACAATTTTAACGCACTTTGGAAAATAATTTCAGAGTGAGTATTTTAATCAAAGTATTTTGTATAAATTCATCATGTTAATAGTGTTTTTTTTTTTGGGGGGGGGGGGGGTATTAATAAATTTCAAATTTCTGTAAACATTCTTGCTACCCCTTTCCCCATCACACACACAACCTCAGTCCTTTTTGTAATAGAGTGATAATTTTTTCAATATATTTCTTATTAATAAATGATAATAACGGAATATGTATTTCTTGTCATTTTTATGACTAAATATTTCATGTGATCATCATCATAATTTTGTACGTGTATATTTTGGATGAAAGATCTAGGAATCTTGAAATGGGGGGGGGGGGGGGGGAGCATGTTTTGGACCGGTGAAGGGACCCACAGCCATGCACAAAAAAATATTGTATTCTTTGGACACTAGGGGGTGGGGGGGGGGGGGGGGGGGAGTGAGCCCCCCTCTAAACCCGCCAGTGATTTGAGTTGAAAGACAATCGGATACACATTCCTGTATTGCCCTGTTCTCTTGTGCTGTTGAATAATCATTAGTTGACTCTTTCAATTGGTGTATAATGCCTGTGGCTATTTTACCTATTTGGTCATTTTCAGGCATGTGATACATGTCATGTGGTTTAAAGAACCAATAGGCTTAATTTAGATTTGCTCCCGCTGTTGGTGAACTGTCTTTGTTCTTCAGATCATGCAGAAAGACAGATTTCTTTGAGGAAAGTTCTAACTAGTGTATCTATTATGAAGTCTGCCAAATTAGAATTGTATCATGACAGACCTGAAACGTGACAGATTATGGTGAGTATGTATGTATATTCATGTAGCTTTACAGAGTTTGCCTTGCTCCATAAACACAGTGACAGAGCAAATCTTGAAAGGGGGGGGGGGGGGCAGTTTGAGGTCGGGGTAGGAGCCCACAGCCCATATTTATAAAATCTTATGCATATTTTGGACACATAGAAGGGGGGGGGGTGTCCCCTGTAAATCCGTCATGAAACAGGTGATTATTAGATAATCATTTGAAGTGTAATGTTTTTATCATAATTTGATGTAATGTAGAACAGTTGCATTGAAATGTATATGGGCCATTTTCAAAAAAAGTCCACTTTTTTGTCTTTTGATCAGAATAATAGGAAAACATTTTTTAGAGTGAAAATTTTTTCCCGTTTGTTAATATACATGGTCATATAGCTTATAAGTAATTTTATGATCATCTCCCAGGTGTTTTATAAAAAATATTCTCTGCATTCCGAGTAAAATTTAACAGTAAAACCATGTCACATTAACAAAAATTTTATAACGCGCTTATTTAAATGATAGGGAAAATATTACCCTGTGAAGATATGTACAAATTTTGCACCTCATTTTAATTGAATTCATTTACAGATTAATTTAATATGATTGTTTTACTTATGCCGCCCACTAAATACTAGTATCGTGCATTTAACATTCAGGAAGTGACATGTCCCACCAGTTTATGTCATTCCTGTTATCAGAAAGAAAATGTTAAAATAAAAGATATCTCACTTTCCTAGGAACTGTTTTCATGATCCACAATATATCATCATTTTCTGTTGTCTCAAGTTTATGAGCGCCATGATTTGAAAGTGAGTAAAGAAAGGGTTCAAAGGTCGATAAGTTTGTCTTATTGGTAGAGTATAATGAAAATATGTCCTATCTGTTACCTTCATAATATGCAAATACTCTTTAAATTGTTTATTCTGCTAAAACAATCAGATTTACTAAGTTACAAAGAAACTGTTTCAATGTCTTGATGATGCAAAAAGAGTACGTTATACTAAATAACCGGTGATTTATATGAGAAATGTCCATCCTGTTACTGTCATTCCTGTTACCATTAATATGGTAACAGTAAGGAAAACTGGACTTCATATCTTGAGTTTTAACAATAAAAACAATTACTTTTATTTTTCTAAGTAATATAAGTTTAATAACACATGTTAAAAAACTTCGTAAATCATATTGAAATAAGTTAGTGCTTCAAATTGTGCCATTATAACTTAAACATGCACTCTTGTAACAGAATGGACAAAAATTGTAACAGGAGGGACAAATTATCCTGGTATTTATATACCTATTTAAGTTTCATCATTTGTTTTTCTTAAAATTATGAAAAATTCTTAGTTTTGCAACAGCATAGAGTACCTTTAATAAACAAAAATTGAACTGATAAATATTTTAATAGCACTTTAGAATTAAATTTCGTAACAGGATGGACATAAATGTCTTTTATTGTCTCAAATTTGCCAGATTTGACAAAATCATTTTTTTTATTCTACATTTATTTCTCTTTTCCTAACCAATAAAGTTTAAAAAAAAGTCAATTTTTATTTAAAATGTAGATTTCATTGTCCATCCTGTTACACTGTTTTGTCCATCCTGTTACTGTTTTGTCCTTCCTGTTACCTGAGTCCTTACTGTTACCAGTATATTTTCCTAGTTTAAATTGCTTTAGCAGAGCACCTGTTTAAATAACTTTCTGTGACTGTTTATTCTAATCACAAAAATAATGTACAAGAATGTTATTTTCAACTATAGCATATAGTCATTCCGCAATAAGGCTTTTCATGAAGAAAAACCCGTAGATTTTGCTTCTGTTTGGTATATGGTAGTTTGACATGCTTTTAAACGCTCATATATGAGATGAATGTCAAACATCTTGGCATTCAGTGATAATTTTTTCATTTATTAACGGTATACAAAAGATAATTTGATGAAAATTTTGAAATAGAGTTTTACAGCTCTTTTTATGAAAGTAACAGGAAGGACATTAAAGTTTAAATGACTAAGATAAAATGTCAATATTTTTTAAAAGAAATATTTTCTTTTATGCAATGCAGTGGATTTTAGTAGTTTATTACTATATTATTCAAATAAAGTTGAAAAAATCATAGTAAAACCACTTTCATTTTTCAAAATATGTAATTCAAAAAATAGACTTTTTTTGAAAATGACCCATATATAACATAATATTATATATGAATAATATCAATTTTCAAAATTAATGTTTTAATATACTTTTATGCAGTCAAGGGAAATAACTTGTAAATTACTTTAAAATGAAAGAAGTTAAAAAGAGCTATCTTTCTTGTAATGTGCATATTACCTTGTAAGTTAATTGTTAATTTTTAAGCCTTTATAATCTAAGATCCATGGTTATATATAGTTTTTTTTGTCTGTCCATCTGTCTTTTTGTCTTTGTGGGCAAAAACTAATTTATTTAACTTAGTGCATATTTTTTTGTTTGGATGCATGGGACTATTTCTTTCTTATTTCACAGATGTATTTTTTTGGGAACCACCAAATTTGACCTCTTGTCCTTGACCTTAGATTTTGACCCACTTTTACAAAAAAAAAAAATCCAACCAAACTTTAACCTTCGCCATCCTATGAACAATTGGTGCTTAGGCTTTTATACTTCACATATGTATTCATTGGGATTAGACTGGCCTTTCAACAGGTATAAATATTTGATTTTTTGACCTTGACCTCAAAGTTTGATCACTGACATTGATTTTGGAGTTTGACATGCATTTGAGAAACTTCAACCTTTCACATAAGCTCCCATTTGGGCACATCAGTGTCTCGCAAACACATCTTGATTTTTTAGCTCACCTAATATTTATCATATTTATATGAGAGTATGTTGATCATCCTCAGGTAATGTAGATTCAAATTTGTTCAAATTATGACCCCTGGGGGTAGGGCGAGGCCACAATGGACGTTCAAAGTTTTACATAGAAATATATAGGGAAAATCTTTAAAAACCTTAATTCCTCTCAAGAACAGCAAAGCCATGATTGGTCATATTTATATGAAAGCATCCGCAGGAAGTGTAGATTCAAGTTTATTCAAATCATGACCCTGGGGGGTAGGACGGGGCCACAGTGGATGATCAAAATTTTACATAGAAATATACATGTACTTGGGAAATCTTTTAAAATCTTTTTTTCTTAAGAACAGCAAAGCCATGATTGCATGGTTATATTTATATTAAAGCATCCTCAGGTAATGTAGACTGACGTTTGTTCAAATCATGACCCCTGGGGGTAGGGCTGACCACGAGGGATGATTAACATTGTAATATACAGGGAAAAATGTTAAAAATTTTGATGTACACAGCAGAGTCATGATTAATCAGATTTACATTGAAGCATCCTCAGGTAGTGTAGAATTAATGTTGTTCCAATCATCACGGTGGTGGTGGGGGGGGGGGGGGAGACCTAAAGGTTAAAAAAGCCATAGTTAAATCAAAGTCCCCTCCATTAGCCACAGTGCTCAGGTGAGTGATGTGGCCCATGGGTGTCTTGTTTTAATTAACAGAAAATTTCTTTTGACTAAATGTATTTATATTTCTTTATAATGATCTATTTTATTTGTCAAAGGTGACAGACTTCTTCCAGCAATGGGACAAATTCAGGAAGGAACAGATAGGTTCAGTCAAGGTAAGTAAAATCTTAAAATAAAACTGAAAAAGTACAGGTACAGTTTGGCCATCTTTTAAGAAATGTTTGGTTGCCCTCAGTCCCAACAAACAGTATTAAGTTTTACTGTTAGAAAAGCAATACTTAGAAGGTTTGTTCCCCATTCACATATTAATAAATCATTTATAAAATCTTATTAATAAAATTCAAGTTCTCTTATGATAAAAAAACACAGAAAAAAATAAATTTGCTGCATATTGGGAATTTTTAGTGAAATTTTGATGGATTATATATTTTTTAATGTCCCTCTCAAGAATTTTTCACTCACATGGAGACGTCACCACTTGATGGTGGAGAGCTGCAAATATTGTCCTATACTCGGCACTTGGGGCCATTGAGGAGGGAGGGATTTTTTCGTGCCAGCACCTACTGTGACCTCGGTTTATACAGTCTCATCTAAAGGACCGGTCCCCATGTCCCACAGTGGGATTGATCCCGTGACATAAGGATTGACTCCTTACTTCATGACTACCCTAAAAACCACTGCATAAAGCGAGTGACCTGAAATTTGGGAGAAAAGGGTTAATGTTCAATTTGGACAGCTAGGGTTAATTTTTACAAGACCTGTAGAACTTTCATACTACACATATGTATTCTAAATATTTGACATGATATTTAACTGATGTCAGAACAGTTTTTGGATATAAATATTTTTGACCTTGACCTTAGAGTTAGACCCAGTTTAAAAAATTTTAACCTCGGTCATAACTTTTGAACAGTTTTATATTTCACAAGTGTATTCTAAGTGACAAGACCTTCCTTTGAATATCAACAATTTTAATCTTTTGACCTTGACTTCTGGAGTTTTACTTGCCTATGAGAAACTTCTACCCTCACTATTATCTGCTATAAGGGGCATCAGTGTTTAACAAACACATCTTGTTTATGCTTAATATTATTTATTCCTATCATATATAGGGCTATTGTGACCACTGCATATGAATCCAGGTTGGTTGTTGATGATGATGGATGATGCCTACACAAGAAGAAGCTGTTGAATGACGGTCTATCTCTACCTTCCTCCTTGTGAGAGCTACATGTTTTAAGTGAATTTTGATAGTTTTGTGCTGGCTGACTTTAGCCTAAGTACAATAGTGATCAACACGTACTGTGATCTGTGTTTTATATTGTGACTTCTGCGTGCATAGACTTCGTGGTGATTCAGTTGGAATTAATCCATTAGCGATTGGTAAGATAGTCTACCATACAGCACTTGTTTACCTAACCAGTATTTAGTTAAGATTTTATACCCCCTGCTTGAAAAGTGGGAGGGTATATGTAGCTAGCGATTCAGATGTCTGTCTGTACGTTCGTCTGTCTGTCAGTTTTGTATTATTATCTGCTCTATTATAGAAGTGCATATGTTATATTGAAAACAAAACATTTGTGCCCTGTCCTTATTGTTTTGGTAATTGATATATAGTTTTAAAATTCAGATTCTTATACTAACACCTTTGCACTGCACTGCATGATACATATGTACATTATATGACAACTGCTGACTGGATTGAACAGATGTTGACAGAGCTGTGGTAGCTGTGGGAGAATGTACATAATAGGTACAGGTAACGCCCCCCCCCCCCCCCCCCTCTTGCCATTCTTAGTCAATGTACATTCACATGTATATGATAGGTAATATATAATATGTTTGTATGTAATGTGATCAAGTGGAATTAGTAGGTGTGTGACAACAGTAAGGGTAGCTATAGATTACATGTCTTGTCTGTCTGTCTGTCGTAGTTTATATTTGCAGTGATATATCATGATAGTACATGTATACTGAAATTTTTGCTACTGGGTAGAGAGTATATCAGCTCCCTTATACCTGCTTAGTTACTTATAGAGAGTAGATTTAAATAAGACTGCCACTATTTTATTATTTCATCTGTTCCTATTTTATTTTTCATTTCAGTCACTTTATTTAATTTATGCTGTGTATATTCATCATTTGTTGTCATTACCTTTTGAACATCTTTCATATATTGATGCTCTATTGTGTATAAAAAATGTAGACCAAATTGAGGTGAACTAGAGTTATTGCCCTTTATTCAGAGTAATCAGTTATTGAAGTTTTTTATTTTTAAATTTTTTTTTTGACATTTCTTTGATTTTGCTTCTTTTTGAGCTTAACCTACATTTTTTTTTATTTAATAAAATTAGTTGAACTGTAATTACTTTGATTTTATTAATTTAAATTTAGGCCTAGAAAAAAAATATCTTTGTTTCCACTTTCTCGACCGACCCTAATTTATTAAGTGCCGACCCTAAAATTTTTTAAATGCTTTTTTCTCATGAAGTGCAAGATTTCACCCAGGGAATTATAGTCTCCAACTTTGCAAGCTTTTCAAGACAGAAAGAAGTTTGGGTCACCTTTCTATTATAAGTTTGTCACAGAAATGCTTGAAAACACCATTTCTTTTGTTATTAATGTTACTTCTATACACATTTTGATTAAAGAAGCAAAAAAAAAAAATTTCAAAAAAAAGAAAAAAATTGCCTACCTACCTACCCTATATTTTTTCAGCCTGAAAGCGGAAACAAACATATTTTTTTTCTAGGCCTTATTGTTCTCAATCAGAATTACATTGACTGGTATTTATACTAAGATTAACTGGATATTGATTACCGGTACTGATTAGTGATTTAGTTTCAAATTTTTTGTGAATATGTTATTTTAATAATGTTTTGGGAAATTCCATTCATTAATTATAGTTGACCGCTTTTGCAAAAGTGAGGGGACATAAAATCCCATTCGTCTGTCAGAAAGATTTTAACATCGGATATTACTTTAAAATGAGAAGAGATGGGCTTTCCTATTTCATAAATTCATATGTACATTACCTGTGACATGACCTTTACAAATATACTATGAATTTCTGTGACCTTGACTTTGAAGTTTGACCTACTTTTCAAAAATTTTGCATTACATTTGGTTTGTCATAACTTTTGGAAGAGAAAAGGTACCACTTTCATATTACACATGTATATTATCTGTGACAATATCTTCCTATATATTATGTTTTTTTTTTACCCTTTAACCCTGACCTTAACATTTGACCTACTTCATAAAAATTGTATCTTTCCATATAACTTTTGATTGAGAAGAGATAGTATTTTCATATTTGACATGTGAAATTGCCTATGACAAGACATTTTTGAACATGCTAATTTAAGATTTTTGACTGCAGGTTGGCCTTCATGTTTGACCTAATTTTTAAAATAATATCATCTATTTTATGCATATAAAATCAGATGACTTTATTTTACGGGAAAGGTATTAATTTTTGGTCGGGATCGGCCTGCGGCCTTGGGTATATATAAGTCGGAAAGCTCGGGATCAACATTCTTTTCATCAACTTGCTGGATACAGAGTAGGTTGAATATTTCTTTGTCAAGTTTTTTCATAATATTTGTAAGAAATTTTTTGCATCGGTCTTAAATATAGTTAGATTTTGGTAAATGGATAATAAAGTTTGTATGTTCTTAAAGTTATTTTAATCCAGCTTACATATTTTCTCTGGATTGTGCTAGATTTACAGCCCGATTAAATCACATAAACGTGACACGACTGCCATTTTGAATATATTGTTACTATTTTTGCCCGTAGAAAATTCAACCTTAAAAATGTGTCTATAGTGAATTACAGTTAGTAATTTTTTGTTTGTTATTTACTTGCGGCAATGCCTACCAAAAATAATAAGAGGAACGCAGACTGAGTGACAACGAGGCCAGGGGAAAGCATCAAGGTCAAAAAGGTCAAGGCAAAAGCGACCAGCGGTAGCAGTTGACGATAATCATACAGTACAGGAACCAGGTCTTTCAGGAAGCATCGCCGCCCAGGAGAATATAGTTGGTGCCACTCCAGAATGTCAAACTCTCCCCCAGCACCTGTGCCTGCTCTGGCCATTGAATCTCAATCAGGTACAAGCATTGGTTATGAGAATCAATAGTAAATAGCACTCATTCACTATTGGCTAGCTATGTCTTTTACTCGTTTAAGTCTAAATCATTAGATCAGCATACATGGAGAATAATTTGTCGTTTAATAATACTTCCCTAATAGAATTTGCAAAAAATTATAATTAAAAAGGGGAGTAGGTCAAAAGAGAGGTTGTGAAACCTAGCAATAAGATTCAAAATATCAGTAAATGGACAGATGCATTCTTAGTTAACGCTAACATTAATGCTTCAGCCCATCCGGAATCTTGTCAGGGTTTGCTGAAATATGTACATGACATAAGACTCTGGGCATCAAGATGTGGGGAGGGGGATTTGGGATGTAAGAAATATACAAGCAGTTCCGACTTCGCCGCAGTATCGATCCCACCATAGATTGGTCTAAAGTAGACCATGAGTTATGGCTGATGTTAATATCATCATCCCCACAATCTAAAATAAAAAATTAAACTAAACAGCCCAGCCTACAACAAGTGCTATAATTTCAACTTCAAGGGTCATTGTGACAGACCTTCTTACCAGTACATGCACAAGTGTATGAAATGTTCTGCAAGTCATCTGCAATATTTGTACCCTCAATCTAATTAAGTTGGTAAGTCCACAAATTACCCAAGGGGACCACTGCAGGGGAATCCCCAAGTTAGACCCCTTATGTCACACCCAACCCAAACCCCAAGACCACAAAGGTATATGGGCCCTAGGAAATTTCCCTATTAATGTGGAAAAGTTAAATGAATACTTGCAACCATATCCAGACAAATATGCTGCTAATTATATAAAATATGGGTTTTCAAAGGGTTTAAAAAAAAAAAAAAAAAAAAAAAAAAAATAAAAATTACACAGGCCTGAGGTGTCACGTGTTTTCAAAAAATCTTGAGTCTGCAATTGAACACCATGATGAGTTGATGGATAAGAAAAATAAGGAAATAAAGCTTGGGTGAATCATGGGTCCTTTTGATCAACTTCCAATTTCTAACCTCCACATTTCGCCAGTTGGCATTGTCCCTAAATCCGATGGAGGGTGGTAAATGATTACCCATTTATCCTATCCTAGTTCCCAGGGGATCAACAACTTTATAGACCCAGATTTATGTACAGTGAAGTATGCATCTTTTGATGGTGTAGTCAATATGATCGCAAATTTGGGAAGGGGAGCATTGATAGGTAAGATGGATATTAAAAGTGCTTTTCGTTTAGTTCCAATCAATCCAGGGGATTTTGACTTGTTAGGTTTCTCTGTAGATGGATTATATTGCATAGATAAATGACTTCCCATGGGTTGTTCAATTAGTTGCAGAATTTGTAAACATTTGCAACTTTTCTACACTGGCTTACTCAGTTCAAGTCCAAATTGAATACATTAGATCATTATTTAGATGATTTCCTTTTTGCAGGTAGGTCTGGTAGTGATGAATGTGAAATTCTAATGTCTACTTTTAGTAACTTAGCTGGGGATATAGGGGTACCACTAGCCCATGAGAAAACTTCTGGTCCAATGACAAAATTAATATTTCTAGGTTTCAAAGTTGATACACTGGAGATGACAAATAAGATCTCAGAAGCAAAGTTAGGAATCCTAAAGAGTCTGATTGAAAATTTTTAGATAGGGAAAAAGTTACACTGCAAAATGCAGTCTTTAGTTGCAATGCTCAATTTTTTCAAAGGCAATCAGATCTAGTAGAGCTTTTATTCGAAGAATGTATGATGCATTTTAAGTGGAGTTTTCAAGCCACATCATCATAAGATTATCAGTTGGAATTAAAAGTGACCTTAGAATGTGGCTGGTGTTCTTGAATCATTTCAATTGGGTAGCATATTTTCCTAATACTGTACGGGAAGATTCTAGTATTTTACAGTTATTTACAGATATTGCAGGTTCAAGTCATTTAGGTTGTGGGGGTTACTTTATAAGTGGAAGTTGTTTTTTTTTTTCTCCAATGGCCAAAACACTGGAACAATCAAAACATTTTGAGAGACAGGACTTTTCTTGAGCTCATACCAGTAGTTTTAGCAAAAGAGATGTGGGGACTAGGTTGCTACATAAAAAAAAAAGTTCAGTTTCATGTTGATAACCTTTCAATGTTAGTTTCATCAATACCCAATCTTCCAAGTCCAAACGAGTTATGAAATTGGTAAGACATTTGGTTCTTAGACTGATGATCAACAATGTTATATTTAGGGCAAATCACATTGGAAGCTTTAAAAAAAAAAAAAATGTTGTATATTCTATTTCTCGCAAACTGTGGTTCCGCTTCAAGACTTTGGCACCAGAGGCAAGCACCAGACCAGACCCTCTTCTAGCAGAATTACTCAACATGATTTACAGATTCAAATGAATGGATTGCTAGATGCTTCAATCTCTTACAACATTAAGACAGTATACGAAACAGGAAAAATTCATTTTATAATTTCCGGAAATAATTTGGGTACGAAATTTCATGGCCCCCACCTCTTAGGGAGGTTGTTCACTTTGTTGCTTATCTCCCGGAGCTGTCATCTAAGAAGTGTTCCTATGCTACAGCTAAATCTTATCTATCTTCTATTTGTTTTCAATGCAAAATCCATAATTTGGTTCATGAAATGAAGAACTTTCTGGCTGTAAATGTTTTTGAGGGTATGAGAAGAACTGGTAGGTCTGCAGATTCAAGGCTACCTATAACCTTGCAGTTGCTCACTAAAGTTGTTAGGGTTTTGCTGAGAATTTGTAGTGATAGTTGTGAAACAAAATTGTTCAGAGCTGATTATTTATTAGCCCTATTTGGTTTTCTCCGAAAAGGGGAGAGCTGCTTATCTATTAGCCTTCTTTGGTTTCTCAAAAAAGGGGAATTCACATTGTCTACTGGTAATAGTGTTCATACAAGTTTACAAGTGACTGTTGTTCAATGTCAAGCTATTAAACTATTCCAAGGTTTTTGTACACATAAGAATGTCAAAATGTGATCAGGATAGAAAGGGGGTTTCTTTAGGCATTGATAAAAGTAAGGGAATCCTGTGTCCAGTAGCAAGTTTGATAGATTATCTTGCAGTAAGACCAAAAATTAACAGGCCATTATTTATCCACTATTAAAAAAAAAAAAAGAAAAAAAAATCCCCTTACCAGGTATCATTTCTCTTTGGTTGCTCACAAGATATCATAATGGAAGCAGGGCATCGGAAGTCTAGGGCATACAGTTCATAATAAGATGTCCTATTGGGCAGATGATGGGGGCAAATAAGTTGTAATTTGGAAATTAAAGATATATGCAAATTATTGGATATTATTAGGTCCCTGAAGTTAAAGTCTGGTGTGTGAGGTCCTCTTTTTTTAGGAATGCAATGATTTTTGGGACTTAAAAGAAAGCTTTTAATTTTCCGACAGAATACGAGGAATCCCCTGATTTTTTGGTTATCCACTGTGGTGCAAACATTATGCATTTAGGGTCAATTCATCTGTATACTCTCATTGAAAAAATTAAATCTGATTTAAAGATTATTAAGACTCGCTCTCCACATTTTACACTTGTTTGGTCACAGAACCTGCCACGAAATAAATGGAGGTACTCGGGGGACAATAAAGTAATGGATCAATCCTGTCTCAAGGCCATTAGGGTACCTGCTCCATTAGTTTTAGAGTTGGGGGGCTGTTACATAAAGTACCCTATTTTATTGAAAAACATGTCACAATTTCTGTTGCCAGATGGTGTACAGCTCAATGACCTAGGAAATAAACTCTTTCTTAATAATGTCCAAGGGAGGGGCTAGAATTTAAAACAAGGCAATGTGTATCCTTGAACAAAACATAAAGAACATTGGTCCGTGGGGGCTCTTTTGTCAGTTGCTTGGGTGCTCCCCCATGTGTGGGATGACTGCGAACTCTCCTTTGGTTGTTCGCTGTCATGTGGCGTTTGCGCACACCAAAGCAACTGAGGCCTACATAAACTTTGTTTTGTTGTGAAGTTTTCAACATTGAACTGTGAAGGGGTTTGAACTGTTGAACCATTTTATGTGCAAAATATTTGCTGATATGTTGATATGATTTGTTTTGTGCTTGAATTGTGCATATAACTAATTTGACTTAAATAATTACCTTAAATAAATACCTTAAATAAGTAACCACCCGCGGTTTACCCGGGGTGGTCATTGTTGAACATATGAATTGTTTGTGTTGATGAAATTTGTTGATTTTGTGTGATGAAATTTGTTGATTTTGTGTGGGTTTGCCCAAAAGTTGTGTGTATTAACTGGCATCCCACAAAATACTATGCCACGGCCAATGTTCGCCAAAAATAAAGGTTAAAACAAACATCTTGTCGTCATTTCCCTGTATAAATAATATCATCTATTTTATGCATATAAAATCAGATGACTTTATTTTACGGGAAAGGTATTAATTTTTGGTCGGGATCGGCCTGCGGCCTTGGGTATATATAAGTCGGAAAGCTCGGGATCAACATTCTTTTCATCAACTTGCTGGATACAGAGTAGGTTGAATATTTCTTTGTCAAGTTTTTTCATAATATTTGTAAGAAATTTTTGGCATAAGTCTTAAATATCCCACCCACCCATTCCCATAATTACGAGTTTAAATGATTGTATGCTTGGTTCTTGTTGCTGGATTTTCATTTGTATTTTACAGAATCCGTTGCAGTGGATGTCGTCTTCATGAAATGTCGTGGCATAACCTGTACAGGAATGGCGTTTGCGCACACCAAAGCAACTGAGGCCTACATAAACTTTGTTTTGTTGTGAAGTTTTCAACATTGAACTGTGAAGGGGTTTGAACTGTTGAACCATTTTATGTGCAAAATATTTGCTGATATGTTGATATGATTTGTTTTGTGCTTGAATTGTGCATATAACTAATTTGACTTAAATAAGTACCTTAAATAAATACCTTAAATAAGTAACCACCCGCGGTTTACCCGGGGTGGTCATTGTTGAACATATGAATTGTTTGTGTTGATGAAATTTGTTGATTTTGTGTGATGAAATTTGTTGATTTTGTGTGGGTTTGCCCAAAAGTTGTGTGTATTAACTGGCATCCCACAAAATACTATGCCACGGCCAATGTTCGCCAAAAATAAAGGTTAAAACAAACATCTTGTCGTCATTTCCCTGTATAAATAATTTACTTTGGTAATAATGTTTGAATGGCATATGATAGGGTATTCATATTTCATAAAATATGTTATAAATAAATTGGCATCCCACCCACTAATTATTAAGACTCTGAAAGCAGAAAACCACAATTCTTTTTTTTTTCAAAATATATTTTTTCATCTGTGACATTTATTTATAAGATTTGTATAACTTTCTAAAAATTTAAATTTTCAGCAGCTTTTCTGAAATTCTATTGCTTACATTGGTGATATTATTTTTCTGTTCATTTGGCATATCATTCTTCATTTTAAAATTTTTTTTGCCTCACTTAAGCTGAATGCTCAAGTGAGCTTTAATTCGTGATCTGATCGATTGAAATTGTTCGTTGTCTGCCATCATTGTTGAATCATCATCACTGTAAACTTTCCTCATTTTTATCTTCTTCTCAAGAACCACTGATCCAATTTCAACCAACTTTGCTACAGATTATTCTTGGGTGATTACTCAAGTGGATTTTCAGTTGTTTTTTTAAATGATTCTAAAATCTTCCCTCAAGGGGAGATTATTATGATTTTGTGAAAAAATGATAACAATCTTCTTCTCAAGAACCACTCTGTGCTTGAAAATACAAAAAAAAACTTGTGTGGAATCATTGCGACTTGTGAGGTAGTGTGGATTTAAATTTGTCCAAATCATGTCCCCTGGGGGTAGGGTGGGGCTATAATGGGGGGATCAAAGTTTTACATAGGAATCTTTTCAAATCGTGAACCACAGGAGAATTGAGGGGCCATAAAAGAGGATCATAGTTATATAAAAGAATATAAAGGATATATTAAAATTCATGATAATTTTTTTTTTTTTTATCAAACTTCATATGCTATTCAACTACATCAACATTTTATGTCCTTGATCTTTCCTGTGACCTTGACCTCACTTTTCTCAATTAGTGTTTAGTTCAGTTTTAAAGAAACCATTCAAGTTTCTTACTCTGATACACATTGATAAGCTATATTCAATTGCCTCAACTTTTTTTGACCTTGTTTTTTTCTCAGATCGTGACTTCACATCAAACTATATATAAGGAAGGCCTATTCAATTGTATCAAAACTTTTGACCATGCACTTTCCTGTGACCTTGACCTCAATTTTCTTTATTTTACATTTTGCTTAGTTTTAATGAAACCATTTTAGATACATGCATTTTTAGCTCACCTCAACGAAGTTGGGGGGAGCTTATGTGATACCCTCGGCGTCGGCGTCCCGGGTTAAGGTTAAGTTTTTTGGAGCAGTTTTCTTTTTAAGTACTTCTGTGTCCTATATTGATTAGACATGCATGGAAGATGTTTCTAGTGTGTTTCATTGTACCAGTCAAAGTTTCAGATGCTGGATTTTAATTACATTTTCATGATGAAGAACTAGTTTTAAGTTTTTATATAGGTCTATTCCAAAGTATCAAAATTGCATAAATTTTGCATTTTTGGATGTACACTTTTTGTTGGTTAATTGTGTGACTTAATTTGCCTTACTTAAGGACAACATTCGTTGAGGTGAGCTCTGTAATCTCTGATTACCTATGTTTAAATAATTCTCATTAAATAAGCTTATGCTCTTATGAATTTATCATCCATATCATTTTTTTAAAATTTTAATTTCAATTTTAAAGAAACTATTTAATAGATTAATTCTCATCAAACTTCATACACTTTATATACCAATGATTTCCCTGTTGCATTACTAATATAAACTCAGTGGGGCATTCATGGCCTATGGACATATTTCTATAATTAAATGTATAATTTTGACATTCTGGTTGGTATTTTCAAAACAAACATTTTATTATATTGTAGCATGTATATTGTATTTGTGATGTAAGTCAAAGTGACACATTTTGTGATGTGAAAAGTGAAATTCTAAAAATAGTGAAATCAGTGAAATATTGAATTCAATTCAAGAGATGTGAGTGAAATAAGTGATTTGGATACTGCATTGGAAATTCTAATTCTGTCTAGGATTCTTGGAAAAGTTCATAATGGGAGATATTAGACTAAGAAGCCAAGAACATCATCAGTTGAAACCCCAAGGCAGATACACCTCAGGATTTTCATACATGATGGCTACAAGAATTTGCTAGCACTGGATCATTTAAAGATTAATTTACAGTACCAATGAAAACTGAATCTGAAATTTAAATTGATGCTAAAAAAGCTCTCCCAGGATTTCCAAAAATTTCAACATTCTCCAGTGATCAAATATTGTGAAACATCCTATGAATTAATGTTATCATAAGACTGGGCCATAGTGCAACCATTGACACTCAAGATGAACTCTGTTTAATTATGATACCATTGAAAGCTGAGCCAAAGAGTATCTTATGGGAAAATTCTGTAGTGCAGAACAAGAATGTGATGAGACTATATCAGAGAGTGGGGTGTGGCCTGTGATGCACTTTGAAAAAAATTATGCACTCTGAAAAAAAAATTCAAAGTGTATTAAAATTTGGATAAGGTAAAAAAAAAATAGTCTTGTTTCCTGCTACCCAACCTAACCATTTCTTTTGCACCCAACCCTAATTTTTTTTTTTTAGTTTTGAAAAAAAAATAAAAAAAGTTTTCAGAATCTAAATACGGACTTTCATAAAACACTACTCGCCAAACATCATGAAAATTAGTTTTAATTTTAAAAGACATGACCTGTGACATATGTTCAATTTGATCATGTATTTAAGTTTATATCCAAAAAATGCTGTCTGAAAAAAATAAACAAACAAAAAAAATGATCTTGCTACCTACCTAATAGTAGCCTTTTTTTTCAAGTTGGTAGCAGGAAACAAGACTATTATTATTTTTTTTTTACCTAAAATCAACACACTTTGAGAAAATGTTTCAACAACAAGAGCAACAAATTTGGAACAAAATCAACACACTTTCAATTGAATTTTTTTTTTCAATTAGTGCGTTAAGAGTCACAGTAAATCAATTTCTTTTTATCATTGAGGCACTAAAACTCACTTTTGAAATATATGTTTAAAATAAAATTTAGGGACTTAGATTTTAATTAATAGACAAAATTATTTCCATGTATTTCTTTTGAAAAAAAAACAGTGAATTGTTCAACACTCACTGAGAAAGAGGAAAAGACATATAGAAGGACACTCATCCCATTTTTTAATATACCCCACGCAACTAGTTGCGTGAGGTATAATGTTTTTGACCCGTCCTTCAGAGTGTCAGTCAGTCAGTCCTGTTTTTTTGTCAGCGCAACTCCTCATAAACTGCTGCACAGAATTTCGTCAAACTTTGCAGGTATTTAGGACACAATATGTAGATGTGCATATAACATTGAAATTCCGATTCCTTTATTTTTTCAGGGAATTTCCTTAGGTTTTTGGCTATACCTTTTATATAGAGATGAACAGTTTGTCAACGCAACTCCTCATAAACTGCTGCACAGAATTTCGTTAAAATTTGCAGATATTTAGGACACAATATGTAGATGTGCATATTACCAGGAAATCCCGATTCCTTTATTTTTTCAGGGAAATTTCCGCATTAAAAACTTGGGTTTTTGGCCATACCTTGAATATAGAGATGAACTTTTTGTCAACGCAACTCCTCATTAAAACCGCTGCACAGATTTTCGTCAAACTTTGGAGATGTTTAGGACACAGTATGTAGATGTGCATATTACCAGGAAATTCCTATTCCTTTATTTTTCTGGAAATTTTTGCACTTTTCAACTTAGATTTTTGGCTATACCTTGAATATACAGATGAACTTTTTGTCAACGCACCTCCTCATTAAAACCGCTGCACAGATTTTCGTCAAACTTTGGAGATGTTTAGGACACAGTATGTAGATGTGCATATTACCAGGAAATTCCTATTCCTTTTTTTTTCTGGGAATTTTTGCACTTTTCAACTTAGATTTTTTGGGATATCTTGAATATAGTGATGAACAGACTTTGTCAGCGCAACTCCTCATAAACCGCTGCACAGAATTTAGTTAAACTTTGCAGATATTTAGGACACCATGTGTAGATATGCATATTACCAGGAAATTCTGATTCCTTTATTTTTTCTTAGAATTTCCACACTTTTCATGCGACCACTCTTAAACCGCTGCACAGAACTTCGTCAAACTTTGCAGATATTTAGGACACAATATATAGATGTGTATTTTACCAGGAAATTCCAAATCCTTCATTATTCTGGGAATTTTGGCACTTTACAACTTATATTTTTGGGGATATCTTGAATATAGTGATGAACAGTTTGTCGGCGCAACTCCTCATAAACTGCTGCACAGAATTTCATCAAACTTTGCAGATATTTAGGACACAATATGTAGATGTGCATACTGGAAAATCTGATTCTTTCATTTTTTCCTGGATTTTCAGCACTTTGAGTTTTGGGGGAGCGAGGGGTATGTGAGCTTGCTCACTTTTTCTTTCATTTTTAAATACCTTTCCTACCTAAATATATGACTGTTACATTTTTGTATTCATTTTTCTCTTCATATAATTAAGTTTTAAATAATGAAATAAAATAAAAAAAAAAATGAAATAAGCTTTCCAAAAAATGATAAAATAAAAGTAATTTTTGATTATGCACCCTCTTGTTTTATAGAAGCGAAGCTTAGGGTCCATGTGTCAGAAAATTATTTTCAACAAGCATACAAACTTGGACTCCATTTGTCATATATCCCTTATATACCTCTAAGACTCTAAACCTCAGATCCTGAAGTGACACCATCAATGAAAATTATCCAAATAATTATTTATAATATCTAAATTTTGACAGAATATTGCAGACTAAGTCCAGCACATTTTTTTTTCAAAGTGCATTGTTATGGTCGATTTAAACGCACATTGAAAATAAAAAAGTATCTTTACAAAGTGTGTTAACTTGGTCCCAAATTTAATGCACTTTAAAAAATTTTTCAAAGTGCTTAATATTATAAAGTGTGTTGTTACACTGTGGTTGTCAGTTTTAAATAATCTTCCAGAAAGTGATCCTCCAAGAAATAGAAGCAGAAAAAGTGGATGCGTTTTGCATAACATTTTCTGGGAAGGACTTTGACCTGATTTGAAGGATGCATCAGTATACATACATGTCAAATTTTTAGCCTTTGATGAATTGAGGTCAGAATTGTAGAGGATCATGATCATCCAAAAAAGCACAAATGAAAGAAAGTAATTAAGGATTCAAATGTGATGAGTGCAATACAAACAGACAAGTCCACATCCTAAATGAAGTCGAAGAAATGTTACAGATGCTGACGATTGAGGTACAACTCGAGGATGAGAGATATACAGTCTATACAGAGGTCAAGAATGAAGTAATAAAACACAGAATCTCCAAGGAAATTAATCTAACCCAGTTTGACCAAATGGTTTTCCCGTGGTTTCGATGTGATCAAGAAGGACATATCCAACTTGAACTCAGGATCACACAGTTAGACCGTATGAAATAAACTCACCATGGCCAGTGTTGAGAGGCCAGTATCATGGAACACATAGCCTCAGATCTAGAACACCCAGAAATGATACCAGGACTGATAGAAGAATTACATAGAGAATAATACATACCCTTTTCCATATCACGAGATGATATCACCAGACGGCCGAAGGCTATTGTGACATCGGGCATATCGCATATGCAAAAATTCTGTATTTATTACTAAGTATGTAATAAAGATTAATATCGATGGTGTGGAAACAATAGGATGTCGTTTGGAATGGACAATGCCCAGCAACATGTCAAAGAATAATGGAGGATTGTTTACAGAATTTACATCTCAACATCAGTGTTACATCTATTTGAATGATTACTAGTATATATTTTCAAGAACATTTCAAGAACATGTAGAGATCAAGAGCTGCAAACTAAGAAGCAGTATTTTGTGATGTTTAAAGCTATTCCCCTTATACACGTAGTTTTAAAATGCATTTTTTTCCGCTAAAAGGTTAAAATAATTTAAAATGATAAAAATAAAACAATTCATAATTTTCTCGATAGTTCTTATTATTTATCTTAATCTAATATTAAATGAGAGGGAGTGGGGAGACAGGGAGAGAAAGAGAGAGAGAGGAAGTGGGGAGAGAGGGAGTGGGGAAGGAGACGGGGAGAGAGAGGGAGTGGGAAGAGAGAGAGGGAGTGAAAGGGAGTGGGAGAGAGGGAGTGGGGAGAGGGAGAGAGAGGGAGTGGGGAGATAGAGGGAGAGAGAGAGGGAGAGGGAGTGGGGGGAGAGAGGGAGAGGGAGTTGGGAGAGAGAGTGGGAGAGGAGAGAAAGATAGAGAGAGGGAGTAGGGAGAGAGAGAGAGAGGGAGTGGGGAGATAGAGGGAGAGGGAGTGGGGAGATAGAGGGAGAGAGAGAGGAAGTGAGGAGATAGAGGGAGAGTGGGAGAGGGGAGATAGAGGGAGAGAGAGGGAGTGGGGAGAGAGAGAGGAAGTGAGGAGATAGAGGAGGGGGAGAGGGAGTGGGGAGAGAGAGAGAGAGAGGGAGTGGGGAGAGAGAGAGAGAGAGAGGTAGTGGGGAGATAGAGAGAGAGGGAGTGGGGAGATAGAGCGAGAGGGAGTTGGGAGATAGAGAGAGAGGGAGTGGAGAGAGAGGGAGTGGGGAGATAGAGGGAGAGAGAGAGAGGGAGTGGGGAGATAGAGGGAGAGAGAGATGGAGTGGGGAGAGAGAGAGGGAGTGGGGAGAGAAAGAGAACGGGAGGGAGGAGAGAGAGGGAGTGGGGAGAGAGAGTGGGAGAGGAAAGAGAGATAGATAGAGAGAGAGAGAGAGGGAGTGGGGAGAGAAAGAAAGGGAGTGGGGAGATAGAGGGAGAGAGGGAGTGGGGGGAGAGAGGGAGAGGGAGTTGGGAGATAGAGGGAGAGAGAGGAAGTGAGGAGATAGAGGGAGACAGAGGGTGGGAGAGGGAGAGAGAGAGAGGGAGTAGGGGAGATAGAGGGAGAGGGAGTGGGGAGATAGAGGGAGAGAGAGAGGAAGTGAGGAGATAGAGGGAGAGAGAGGTAGGGAGAGGGGAGAGGGAGAGAGAGAGGGAGTAGGGGAGATAGAGGGAGAGGAAGTGGGGAGATAGAGGGAGAGAGAGAGGAAGTGAGGAGATAGAGGGAGAGAGGGAGTGGGGAGAGGAGAACGAGAGAGAGAGAGAGAGAGAGAGAGAGAGAGAGAGAGAGAGAGAGAGAGAGAGAGAGAGAGAGAGAGAGAGCACTCGCGCTCACCGACTTGTGGGGAACTCACACCTGACAAAGGACCTTTCTTATGGGGAAAGTTCAGAATTGTGGGGAACTCTCTCGTTCCCCACAAATATGGTCATGGGGTTTTTTGAATTCTACGTGTTCTACTGATAATATTTATTCGATTTGTGGTCATTTTTTAAAAAATCCCCATAAGTCCGTAAAATTGACTCGCAGTAATTTTCTCACTGCACCGTAAAACGAATGTTTGAGGATGCTGGGAAATGTTCATTCGGAACGCAGCGGAATTTAAACTGGTCCCCATATGATACCAATTTATTGCGGGCAATGGCTGCTCCGAGAATATGTGGTAAGTAGATTTTTTATCATATTTTAAAGATATTATAGGCTGAAAACTTAATTTAACTACGTAAATCATGCATGCAGTTATTTCTTACAGACGTTCGTAAAGTAACATTTAATAATGAATGCACGTAAAACTTTGGGAAAGTTTGACCCGACCTAGACCTCGGTTATTTTTTTTTTTTTAATTGTATCATGTTTATAGGCCTAATGGCTATCCTGTAAGAACAAACTACGGATTTATATGAATTCAGCACCCCCGGGATATGGTAAGCGTTTAAGGCTTGTCCCCATTTTTTGTGAAACGCGACTATCCTCCTCATGCCCATACAAATTATGCTAGACGGTGCGACTGTCTGGTCTTTAGCTGTTTAGTGAGGCCTGTGTGGGCGAATTAATTGTAAAAGTTAATCTGACTTAAACTGTACGTGTATTTATAAACGATGTCAGTCACACACTGACTCAGTGTCAGAAATGTATCACAGAGAACTCCACCTTTTCAAAAGGTCCATTGAAATCAGTACATTTATAGATTTACGTAGCTAAAATTTCTTAGCTTGGTTAGATTATTTAACATGTTTAATTAAAAAAAGATTGATTTAGTTATCATGTTTAATTCTTCCAAAAAAATTCATTGTTTAGAAACTTGCTTGATTTAGTTATCGTTTTATTATCAAGTCATTCTTCCTACTTGTGTATATTTCTTCGCATGCGTTGGTTTGCATAGTGTCCATTTGCCTTCATTATCTTTCACCTGCACCCTGTTCTACATTCATCCTGATTGCCCTACTGAAAATATTTTCATGATTTTAGACCATCATTATCGATGTATCATAAGTATTTTTTTTTATTTTGCTAAGGCCAAGATAAATAGATAGTGTTTCCTATTTTAACCTTAGAAAAGATAGGGTAGGTAGGTAGGAAAAACATTTTTTATTTTATTTTAACTTTTTATTGGCAGGCACGCTGCCACTTTCCCCCAGGATTTCACTGTCAAAATATTTCTGATTAATATGTGTAAGATATGCATTTCTCAAACATGGAAGTGATCAAGATTGGGATTTCATTTCTAATTGTAAACTGGAATTCCGAATACTGTAATATGTGTATATAATTTGGTGCTTTCAAAATTTAGCATAATCACTGGGTTGGCATAATCATAAATTAGCGCTACACATGTATGTGCGGTGTATTGTATATATCAATATGTAAATGATTTCTTAGCAGTATTCATGAATTAGTGCATTGTTGTCTGCACCAAAGCCGCTAAAATATGAAGCCTGCATTTTAAAGTATACATACAGTAGTTTACTCATGGAAAGATATTAGCAGAAAAAATATTGAGGGTCGGCTCCTATACTTCTTAGAATTAGGCGGGGAACTAAACATGCTGAAAACACACTACTTATTTATTTAGGCCCAATTAAAATGTCTAATAAATTCATTTTAATTAAATACTTATTGTTAATTAAAGATCACCTTTTATTTTTAAAATTTGTTACAATTCAAACCTTGGCCTTGGGGTTTAGATGCTGATGGAATAAATAAGAAACAAAATCATATGTAAAAAATAACTAAAAATCCTTTTCAAAACCTCAATTACTATTGAATTATGATTGGGCATGGTATACAAAATAATGCGAATTGGAGGAAATGGAGAAACATAGTAATAACAATTAGATCAGCTTTTATGATAGTGAGCATATTAAAAATTTAAAATTGGTTATAAAATTGAAAGGTAATGTTGAGATTTTAAGATTCAATATCTATTATTCGTAATTATTTGTATTTGCTTAACTGAATTTATACCTTTTTAAATTTATTTACATATAACGATCGCGCTCAAAGTTTTGGGTCTGATAATGCTTCCTGATTTTGGTCTTTTATTTTTTTTTTAAGAAAACCATTTGATTTCTGCACCCACTCCTCCTTTCTAAAAATTTTTAATCTGCCTCTGGTAACTTTACGCTGTAAATTTCTATTCTCATTTTAATTAAATTTAAATAAATACTAACAGCACTATCATGCAATTTCAATGACTATCATTTAAGGTATTGATTCAGTTTTCTGTCATTCCTAAAAATAAGTTGTACTGTATCGTTGATTTTTTGCATATAAAACAGTTTCTGCTCATCAAACATCCACGAGAAAGTGTTCTGTTTCGCAGTTATTGTACGGTTGATTTAAAAGGGAAAGCTCTCTGGGCCATGTCACAAGAAGGAAAAAAGTAAAATATTTTTCATACCTACCTACCCACTGTTAACAATATGGTTCAGGAAAGGGCATACATTAAGTCTTAATTTTGGCATGCCGCATGGGGTCAAAAATTACTATTGAGTGATGTGGAGATATACCTGTCTTGTAAATATAGGTAAAGATATGAACACTTTAAAAAAAATATACAATGAAATCTTTGAACTGAAAGCAAAATTATCATTGCAGGTTTTCGGGTTTTCACCACAAGAGCAAATTATACAACTTTATTCTTGAAAATGTTAGAGACTGAGACTTGGAGTCAAAGTCAACAGACACGCTTGCATGGACATGAAGGATGTAAAGAACTAGAGTATTATAACTGAAAGCATTTTGTCTGGATTTGTGTATGGAAACAGAAGGATTTAGTATTGGTAAGTCAAGATAGCTGTAAAATCTCATTTTGAACTCTATATGTGAGCAGTACTGTAAACCAACTACCAGGTAGTACACATGTACCCTATTTGTGTCATCTTTTATTTGCATATCTAATCTGTGTTGATTAATTTCCGTGACTAATGAAAGGAAACATTCTCTACAAATATAAAGCAAAATTAATAGTTCAGGGCAATTAATAATTTACTATTCACTAGTAAATGTAGGTCATGAAACTGGCAAATATTTCTTGCACTCAAATAAAAGTTGGTTTACAGTACTTCCGTTGCTCTAAAAACAGAAATAATAAAAAAAAAAGCATGCTGATATCATGTATGTTATGAAGCCTAATACATGTACATAGAAGTATATAAACCGGTATATCTAAAATAAAAAAAAAAATTTGGTCCTTGTTCATGATTTCAAAGTAGGTTAAAAGCCTCATGAACATGCTGAGAAGTTGTCAGAAAATATACATGTGTGCTAACCATGCTAACTGTGTAACAATAATCAGAAAATTTTACAAAATATAATCAAAATTTGGTTAATAATAATTAGTCATTGGCCAATTAAATCCATCAATGATTAAATTAGTACTTATATATACTGTCTCCTGATTTTATGACTTTTTATCCTTTTCAACATACTTATTATTTTTGAATTGAAAACATTTTTTTTACCTGAGAAAATTAAAATTTGCAATTTGTTTTAAATCTAGTGAAGGAAAACAAATGTTTTTAAAATTAATGTGCTTTGATTTAAAAGACTTGTAAACATTAGATTAGTAATACATGTAGTTTCAATACAATTATTAATATTGATGATTGATTTTTTTTAAGATTTGATAGTTATTTTATTTGTTGAAAAATAATTTTTATCTGTAATGTTCATGTATAATAAAATAATGCATTTCCCAATAAGTGATAAATGTTTCCCACAAGTCAGCAATATACACTGAAGTGTACATTTATTGGTTGGGTTCAAAGGCAACATTTATATGGAAACAAAGTTTTAAGGGTAAAGCAATGGTCAATACATGTGTATTCCTCACAAGTGAACAGTGAGAAATATTCCCCACAAGTCAGAAGTGATAAATATTACCTAAAATTGTTAACTGTGAGAAATATTCCCCACAAGTCAGCAATGATAAATATAACCTACGTGAGAAATATTCCCCACAAGTCAGCAGTGATAAATATTCCCCACAAGTCACCAATGAAAAGTATTACAAGTTAACAGTGAGAAATATTCCCCACAAGTCAGCAGTGATAAATATTCCCCACAAGTCAGCAATGAAAAATATTACAAGTTAACAGTGAGAAATATTCCCCACAAGTCAGCAGTGAGAAATATTCCCCACAAATCAGCAATGAAAAGTATTACAAGTTAACAGTGAGAAATATTCCCCACAAGTCAGCAATGATAAGTATTACCTACAAGTCAACTGTGAGGAATATTCAATAATAGGGGTGGGACGATATACCGATACACCGATACATATCGATATTTTCCCCAAAGATACGGTTTACGATACAAGCATTCAAATATCGGTACGAAACGATACACGAACGACCTATCCAAAAATTGAAAATGAAAGTATCTGTTCGTGAAAATGGCGGCCTGTACGAAGCGAAGAGATGGTGTTGATATTTAAAACACACTTTAGAACTAATAAGCCGTTGATTAGGGGAAATACATTTTCACTTTTAAGCAGCCTCGGAAGATTGGACAAGAAAAGTTTCAGTGTGCAAAGCGTGCTATACACACAAAAGTATCGTTTTGGACTTTCCAGAACATTTGATACTATTAATTGTTAGTCCATTCATACTTTTTTTTGAAATCTCAACTTGGCTACAGACTTTCAGCAATTAATGATAATGTAAATGTGATTTTTTTTTTAAATGAATTTTTATTCAGTATTCCTTGATAAACTAAAGAATTATTTGTAAACAACTTGTTAATAGAAATTTGGTAATATGTACAATTGTCCTGTACTATTGTTTTTGTAAAGTTTTAGTCAATGAAGTTGATGAACTTCAAGTATTAATTTC
>NW_026933604.1:0-5874 GCF_032062105.1 Saccostrea cuccullata | reverse complement strand
TAGATATGATGAGCAATTAAGATGGGTACGTCTTCCAAAATTAATTACCCCTTGGTCTTGGATTCTATGTTTAGGACGATCGAGGCTCTTTTGATTTTGAAAATGCATTGATTCTGTGAAAACCTTATTAATTCTCTGTTCTCTGAAGGATTTTTCTCACACAAAGCTGTATTTCTTGTATCTAAAAATTAATGAAATTTTCACAGAAACAATAAGACAATATTACTAAGTGATGGTATCAATTAGATTAGTTTTGACCGTTTTACATAAGAGTCAAGGTCAGGTCAAGGTCATTAATTTTTCCCTGGACATTAAGAATAAAAATAACTGCATCCAATCATGCGATAGGGTCTTCTATTTCAAAAGATGATTTTTTTTTTCTTTTTGCATTAAAAATAAAACCATATAGGATATATAAGATGATATTATCAAACTGACAAAAATAGTTTGAATTTTCTCTATTTTTCTTAAATTTTTAGGAAATTTAAGTTATTTTTATATGCGCCCTATATTTAAATTTTTCTTATTTTTCACATATGGTAAACAAGTCATATAGAGATACAAAATGATACAAAAACAAAAAGTTTTGACCGTTTACTAAGAGAGTAAAAACACTTTCTATAGATTTTTGGCTCATATCTGTACTAAGATTGGAAGCTTTAAAAAGCTAACATAATTGTTGTTTGTTTGGAAAATCATATAATATTTATATGAAATATTTTAAAACTTTAGTTCCTTATTATTAATTTAGCTAACATTTGAAAAAATCTTCAAGTCTTTGATCTTGTAAAAATTATAACTAAATTCGTTGTTCTACCAGAAAAGAAGATATTTTCATACGCCACTATTCCGCCAAAAATATAGTCCCTGCTAGTTTTCGAAAACAATTTACCATTTCTATTTAAAGTTGTACAATTGTGATGAGGAAAGAAAAATATGGTCTTTTAAATCTCTTTCACCTAAATATGTGACATATAAGCAAATATACATTGAATATTTCATCTACTCAGAAACCAGAGAAGAATCCTACCTTAAGCATATGCAGAAATTACGTGGTTATGATTTATTAAGCAAGGATGCTTCTTCCAAAATTGTGAAATCATGGCCCCTGGCTCAGCAATTCTGGTGTTAGGGTGTGGCTCTGTACCATATACATGTAGGTAATTATATTATATAGGGAAAATTATCAAATATCAAATATATATTCAGGAAAAGCGAAAAGAAACATCAGCTATGCATTTTTAATTGAAAATTGATCTATAAATATATTTTAGGTTTAAAAATATGGATTTTTTTCACTTATTCAATATTCAGTCTTCTATTTCCTTTATTTATTATACAGATAGTGTAAAAAGTTTGTGCTATCAGTGCAAAAAACAGATTTCTAATTTTATATCATGCTAATAAGCATTGGTATCTAATGCTAGATTTTTTTTAAATAAAAAGTTCTTCTGATTTTCTTTAAAACGGTATTTATTTTTTACTTTTATTACCGTCTTCCTTGGAAGACGGTATACAGAGTTAACTTAAGGAACATTGATACTCTGATAAGAGAGATAACTCTTACTGATACAAATGTCTATTATTCCCTTATAAATTTGTCAAGTTGAAGTGCATTTTTTGTCAAATTTTGCCCCGCAAGCCATGCTATAATTGTTTGCATTTTATTCAGCATACACATTTCCTTTTGAAAATCATTAAAGTTCAAGAACAAATTTATATGAGTGAGCAGGGGGTTTATGAACCTTAAGTAATTTACAGTCTTCGGACTATGAACTTCCTCTCTTTTGTGATTGGTAGAAATTGCATGGTTTAAAATTTTTCAGTTATTTCATTGGTTGAAATGTTGTATCCTTAATTAGACATTTAATGACACAAAAAAGTAAAACCCTTCAGGGATGTGTATTTTTTATTACGGTATTTAACAATACACAACGTAACCACGAAAATATATAAAACTTCTTTAAAATTGCAGTTGATCACACATAGAACGTTATTCTCTCATTAGAACCGTCTCTCATATCGCCCCAAAAATCTGCTCAAAATTTGAGTGCTCTTCATCAAATATTCACACCCCGTTCACTAGATTTGATCTTAAAGGTACTAGTATCACAAAGATCGATCCCGAGGAACAATGCCGGAAAATGTTGTTTTTTTTTTCGTATGATTGACAAAATACAAGTATACGCAATGGAAGAAATATATCGTGTTATTATCAGTCTATACGTCACAGCATGGTCTGATTTTGTCCTCCTGCTCCCTCGTTCTTATTAAGAGACATTGGGAGGGTGATTATATCTTTATTTGTTGCCCTTTAACAATTGCTGCCTCACCTTTTGTCCTCAATCCATTTGTGCTGTCGCATTTCAGTCTCACTCTCTTTTTTACAACTCACAAACAAGTGCAATAGCTAAACTCAATCACAGAAAAATCATTCATTATTCGAGATTGTCCTGTACAGGAAAAGGTCTCTTGATAAGAAAACCGGTATTTTGAAAGAAATAATATTTTCATAAAAATGCATTATTTTGCAGTTAATGAAATGTTCTTTATTTGTACTACAAAGGGGTAAAATCTATGTGGCGTAACATTTCATTTCTTTCTTGGAAAAATGCGTAAAGTAACAAAACAAGAATCTGAGAAAGTATAAAACGAGACGAATTACCAGTACACAATGCATTCAATAAACTAGACCTCATACATTTCCTGAGATTCTACTTTGTTTCATTACCACTTTGATTGCTAAAAAGGATCTTGTGCAATATAACAACGTACATAAAAATTCCTCATATGTGCCAGGTATGAACATAAAAAATCAAAAATCACAACCTCAGGAGCAAAACTGCAGTTCAAAGAGTTCTTTTTAAACTTTATAAGTTCATTGGTTAATCACGGTCACATGATCATCATGACATAGGCCTGCCTCAAACTTCATCCCCCTGTGCGGACTCGTTCACTTTCTTGGATTTCAGTAAAGAATTTATCATAAACAATACCTGATCTAGTTTCTGGTCCATTTTATTTAACTGCAAAATATAAGAACTTTATATTAAAATAAAAGAAAAGCAAATAAATTTAATAAAACAAGAACAGTTTTAAAAACATATATTTCCCTATGTAACAATATTGAAATGGTTAACTTTAAATCTAGAATGCCTGTAAAGTGAAAGTGAAACAAAAGTAACCTTTTGCACATGACCCATGTAGTCAGACGCAATCAAATTTAGTCTACTCTCAATATTTTACTTCTTAGTACCAGCGTGCCAAGTTTAATGATTTTCAAAGATACTGAGCGGTCAATCTTTTCCCATGTCCTAAACTTAAATTTTGTGACCTGGAAGTCTAGATACATAGGCATCGGAACCGGGGGGGGGGGGGGCAAGGGGGGCTTAGCCCCCCCCCCACTTTTTTTCCAAATATATACTTAGTATAGGCATTGAACATGTCTTCGTAGGTTTAGCCCCCCCACTTTCCACAGATACGCCTTAGTATAGGTTTAAAATGGGGAAAGTGGTGGTGTTTGGAAAAAAAATTTGGTACTGAGTTCGAACCGAACCCCCCCCCCCCCTTCCACGACGAAATAGGATTTTCGTGTTTGGGAAATTTCCTTTTTTTTTTTTTTTTTTTTTTTTTTTTTTTGCTTGTTAGGTTTTTTTGAAGGCACACAATTTTTTTTTTACCGGGGGCGCCCCCCCCCCCCCCCCACTTTCAATTTGCTTCCGACGCCAATGAGATAAGATATCAACTCCATGAGAAAAACCAAAGACGTCAGTCGAGCAATTGTAACGCGTCATTTGAATGGGTAAACCTGGGTTGCTTACGTCATATTGACTTCTGTCAAAAACGTAAAACTATCAATCCGCTTGACGTTACATTTAAAATATGAACAAGTTGAAGACGTTTTTAAGGGAGAAATTGTTTTGTTTTCTATACTTAGTGATCGAAAATTATATTATAAGGAATGCATTAATAAACAGCAACCCAAGTTATACTGATATAACTTGGGTTGGGTCAGTTTACGTTTTTTCTCTAAACCGTTTCATACAGCATAACTTGGGTTGCTATTTTAATTCATTCCCTAAATGTCTTCTGTAGTTTGACCTTGACCTTTGAAATAAACCCATAAAAATCGTTTCAATAGAGGTCATTTACTCCTTAATACTGAGAACCAGTGTATCAGGTTTAATTTTATGTCAAGTAAGGGGTATCTAATATATTTAACAGTCAATATATTCCCGTGTCCAGTTTGGCCCTTGATCTTTTGACCTCCACTTATATAATGAAACTCCCTAGGGGGAACCAATGTACTATTGATGCTTCAAAATACTTGAAGATAATTTTATATATTTAATTCATATAAATCATTATTAATATTCATCGTTTGTAGTGAAATACCTGATTTTCACACCGCACAACTCTTGCACTGATGGTTAATTTTTCTCGGTCCTTATGGTAACCACTGGAATATAATGTGCTGGGCTTCCCGAGTGTTTGGTCTAACCTAGCAAATAAGGAAAGAGGTTCCGTTTTCTTGTTCTATTTCTACCCAGAGTTATTGTTCCTTTAACTTGCCTCAGATTATTGTTAAATAAACCTAACATCATGAGATTTTTTTTCATAAAATAATCTTTTGAACGCCACAAAAATATACATAGGTGTAATGTTTATCAATTTTGTCATGTGATATCTTAAGAGTCATTCTCTGTAAGAATCAAAGAATTTAGAAAAAAGATGGAAATGGTACATCACAGATTTGGCTGATTTTTTGCATGCAATGTAGTAACACCATGTATAGAACATTTTGGGGGTTAATTTTTTATTTTGAGTCCCGGTTGCCATGGTAACCAAAACCACCATTTTGAGGCCAAAAATACAGAGCAACCTACTGAAAGTATACCATCTTCATCATAAATTTCTATTTTCTGTATATTATTTACATATTTAATTGTTGTCTACTCTGATAGACTATTTGTTGGAGTAACTACCACAACTAATGAAATTATTCAGTAGTTGGTCATAAAAGAGTTGTGTTCCAGTGAAAAGTGTGAATTTTTCAAAATTTTACAAATTTGAAAAAATGCCAATTTTTGGCATTTTCTAAGCATAGTAGCAAGAAAACGCGGGCAACCCATAACAAACAACTACCATCACTGAAAAGGTCATTCCTAACTCAACAAAATATAAAATTTCTAGAGAGGTATTATTTCTTAAAATAAAATAAAACGAAAACAAAAATGGTTGCTATGGAGATTTTGGATTAATTTGTAGATTCAACATTTGGCTCCTCTTTGTACATTATAACTTTAAAAAGGTCAAAAGTAAAGCAAATCACACAACTAAACATCATAATTTTACAATATTATGATAAATATGTAAGTTCATAAATTAAACAAAAATAATTTGTTACTATGGCAACGAAAAAGTCAGGAAAAATCACTATAGCTAATGACGTTATCATTATGCTGAATCTGTGGCCTCGGTGCATGATTTAATTTCTTCAGTTTTAAATAGATAACACTTATTATATTTGTTATTTCACTTATGTACATTTTAAAGAAAAATAATTAAAAATTCAAACATCTAAAATCACGTTGCTATGGTAACCAAATAGTTTTTGAACACTTCCTTATATTGGTTGCTATCACAAATTTTGTTATACTGACAAGTATACAACAAATAATATAGCTTCATTCATTATTTTTTTTCTCTTTTTCAGTAAAATAGATTGAATTTAATTGTATTTCACTAAATATCAAAATAGTAATTCATAATTTATTTTTAAAAATGGTTGCTATGGCAGCCAATAGTTCAGGAAAATCCTTTTCATTGATATGTTTTATATACAAAATCTACTGCTTTATTGCACGATTATGT
>NW_026933603.1:0-5938 GCF_032062105.1 Saccostrea cuccullata | reverse complement strand
TGTTTAAAAAAAGACACTTAAAAATTGTGACTAAGAAAAAGTTTCAAATTGCTTCGCATAATCAATTATTTGCCCTTTTCTGCACTAATAAAATGTTATTTTTCCGGCATTGAAAATATAATAAACAATAAAATTATTTTAAAGCTTAAACTTTTTCTGATTTTAAGCAAATAGGTCAAAGTTATCTTGAATATTTAAAAAGAACATCAAAAGTGGGGGTATATGATTTCATTTTCAGATATTACAAAAAAGTGTGAATTTTACGTTAAAGTTGGCTCAATTTTTTCCCGGATTTTCAGAATATGTTTACTACATTTGTCACATTTTGTTGATAGAATTCATAAGAAATAATTTAATAGATATTTCGGAACCAGCATAGCATATTTCACTGCAAAAAAAAAACAGTTTGTGTGCAACCATCATGGAAAAATAGGCATCCAAAATTAACAGTACTGTTATAGTTCAAATGGAAAAAACTGATCATTTTCGTCTAAAAAACCTTCCGCCACAAAATATAGTCCCTAGCTTAATTCTTTTAATGGAATTTAATCGCGGTTTTTTCATTGAATATAGTTTAATTTGCACTGTAGAATTCAGTTTTATTTTTAGAACCTAAAAATGATGCTTAATTTTATGAATAAAGGACCTGCGCGAAATACGCTCAAAATATCAGGATCGAAGTCCTTAAATAGGACAAAATCTATGCATTTAGATTTTAAACAAGCCAAGTTCATTCAAATTAGCATTGCAAGGGTGCGCATGTGAATGCATGTGCGTAATGACCATATCATCTTGTCTACACAATCTATATATTTTTTATATACAAAATATTAAAGATTTAATCCAAAAGTATTAAAAAATACGCTCATTCAAGTGTATTTTTGATTTATCTCATTTCATGTGCACTCACGTGCATACATGAGCATGGTGACCATATCTTCATATAGAAGTCCTTTACATCTATCTATGTTCTAAATCCCACCCCGTTTGGTTGAAAACCAAGTTTCAGCCAATCAGATTACAGCGCACGTACACGCACGTGTATGCATGTGCATGGTTACCATACCGTCTTGTAGAAGTTCATTATATCTTTATTTTCCCAAAATTTCCCATCCTGTTTGGTTGAAAACCAAAGTAGTTATAGCTATTTAAAGTTTAAGCCAATCAGATTGCCGCACACGTGCATGCACGTGTTTTCAGATAATTGCTATATATCATATTGTAGGATATCTTAATGCATGGCTATGTTCAAATTTTCATAGGATTTCGTCGAAAAACAAGAAAGATATACATACTTTAGTTTCAGCCAATCAGAGCGAAGCGCATGTGCATGCGCGTGAGATCTTGTTTTTTTTTATCATGTCATCTTTTCTACGCTACTAATATATCCTTACATGATAAATTTCAAAAGATTTCATCAAAAAATAGAAAAGTTACGGCTATATCCATTATATTGGTCATTTCACGTGTTGACGTGGCGCTTTGAAGCATGTGCGCGCAAAATGGCATGTTGACAATGTCATCTTATCTACATTTATAATATGTCTATATATTCTAAATATCAAAGCATTACATCAAAAAATGTAAAAGTTACGGCAATTTCAAGTATATTGGTCATTTCACGTGTTGCACGTGCGCGCTTTTGCATGCACGTGCCGGAAAATGACCTTTTTCCCGCAAACTACAAAATGCCACTTATCCTAAAAAGGTTTCCCCTTAATCGGATGTGTACTTTACAAGATCATTCGCGGACAAAATTTTCCCAAGAAGAAAAATAATAATAACTAGGGCTAATTGTAAGGGGGCCGTTACAGATTTTCCCCAAAGCTCCCCAACCCATTTTGGTGCCATATTCCCTGTAAGTTTCATTAAATAAGACAAATTCTATGTATTTTTGACTTTAACAACGTTTTCCCAGAAGGATACCAATTATATTCAAATTTTAGCATTGCACCCGTGCGCATGTGAATGCATGTGCATAATGACCATATCATCTTGTCTACACTATCTATATATTTTGATATACTATATATTAAAGCATTCAGTCCAAAAGTATTAAAAATTACTCAATGAAGTGTATTTTTAATTCCCCTTTTTCCCAAAACATGCAGTGCGTGCACGTGCATGATGGCCATACCTTCTTGTAGGAGTCCCTTATTTATCTAGTTTAAATCCCATCCTGTTTGGTTGAAAAAAAAGGGTGTTATAGCCATTTAAAGTTTTAGCCAATCAGATTGCAGCGCACGTGCATGCGCGTGATTTCATGACAATTGCTATATATCATATTGTAGGACATCCTAATGCATGTCTATGTTTTAAATTTCAAAGCATTTCGTCCTAAAACAAAGGAGATATAGCCATTTAAAGTTTCAGCCAACCAGATTGCAGCACGCGCGCATGCGCATGCTTTCATGATAATTTTTATATATCATGTTAATCTTCATAATATAGGACTATGTTAAAATTTCAAAGGATTATGACAAAAAACAAGATAGATATTGAGATTTATTTTCAACCAATCAGAGCGAAGCGCACGTGCATGCCGTGAGATCTTGCTATTTTGACCATGCCGTCTTGTCTATACTACTAATGTATCCTTACATTATGAGTTTAAAAAAAATTCATCAAGAAGTAAAGATGTTATGGCTTCATCAATTATATTGGTTATTTCACGTGTTGCACGTGCCGTTTTTCCAGCACACGTGCATGTACGTGTTTTCATGAAAATTCTTATATATCACGCTGTAGATCTTCATAATGTGTGACAAAGTTAAAATTTCAAAGGATTACGACTTAAAACCAGAAAGATATTGAAACTTTAGTTTCAGCCAATCACAGCGAAGCGCACGTGCATGCGCGTGAGATCTTGCTTTTTGACCATGTCATCTTGTCTATATTACTAATATATCCTTACATTATGAGTTTAAAGACTTTTCATCAAAAAATAGAAAAGTTACGGCAATATCCATTATATTGGTCATTTAACGTGTTGCACGTGCGCGCTCTTGCAAGCACGTGCGCGCAAAATGACCTTCGTTTGGCAACTCTACATAACATGCCTACTGACCCTAAAAAGGTTTCACCTAAGTCAGATGTGTTGTTTACAAGATCACTCGTGGACAAAATTTTCCCAGGAAGAAGAAAAATAATAATAATAAAAAAAGAAACAGAGAAAAAACAATGTTCCCCAACTTCGTTTGGGGAACATAATAAGAAACAGAGTAAAACAAAGTTCCCCAACTTCGTTTGGGGAACATAATAATAAGAAACAGAGTAAAACAATATGTTCCCCAACTTCGTTTGGGAACATAATAATAATAATAATAATAATAAGAAACAGAGAAAAAACAATATGTTCCCCAACTTCGTTTGGGGAACATAATAATAAGAAACAGAGTAAAAACAATATGTTCCCAAACTTCGTTTGGGGAACATAATAAGGCAGCAAAATTCAAATTCTCATTTCTCTACTAAGATTTTTACATCGGGCTCGGAGTTGGTTTTCTTCAGAAAGACAGGACTGGGTTCAAGGCGACTAGGGGTACCACACCGGTAATTGACCAATCAAAATGAACTTAGTCAATTGTAGGTCCATACATTAAGCCGATTTTCCTTTCTTTTGAGAGTTTTTAATTTCCTTCCAGGCCAGTTTGACAACTCTGGTACCTGTGCCTAGGAAATTTTATCTACTCTATAAATAAATAAAGTTTTTTGACAGGAACTATTTCTCCAGGGCATAGGAGGCTACTTCCTGGGGTGCTTTTGTGATGTTTATAAAGACATGGAAAACACGTGGATTTGAGGGTAGCCCTGTTTGCATATGCAAATAAATCAGAAAATGTCGTGTACGTTGCCTGGTTTACTGGTGTCAGCTAATGTGACAGGTATTGTTTAACACCCCCTTATCAATATTTTTTCATGAATTCAAACACGTGAGGTTTTACTGGAAAGAAACGTGTATTGCTTTTTAATATACCGAAACTCGCTATTTCTGGGGATTGTGTAATTCAAAAAAAAATTCAGATAAATTTCAATGGTGAAATAAAAGAAGAATGCTTGGTATTAAAATATTAATTCATATCAGTAGAATTGAATGCTATTAACGACATCTGGAGAAATAGGCTTTAAAAGGTTTATATCATATCTTTGTTCGTCTGCACTTAAATTTCAAACACGACAGAATTTGTAATTTTTGCCGTAAAAATTCATAATTTCTATATACTTTAGAGACTTACCGTAAAACTTTCAGGAAACTTTCTATGAAGTCTTTTCTGCACCTTAAGTGAAATTTTATGTCGATCCCAGGTGTTGATCGAGTTTCAGAGAAATTTTCTACGTTGTTATTGATTTTTTTTTTTAAGGAGAAGGGGGGGGGGTTGACTTTTTTATTCTAAGCATTTGTTAAAGTGAGTTTGTAAATACATCTACGAACTTGAGCTGGATTGTGACCTTTGGGTCAAAGGGTCAAAGGTCAAGGTCAAAGGTCAAGGTCATCAAAGCATTTCATAAAGAAATATAAAAGTAACGGCCATATCAAGTATACAAGTCATTTGATCATTGCACGCGCGCGCAGGTGCAATGCATGAAAGCTATATCATCGTGACTACACTTTTAATGTGTTTCTTGTACTTCTTTGAATTTTGAAACGTTTCATAAAAAAAAAAATTACAGACTATATCAAGTAAATCGGTCATTTAACGCATTGCGCGCGCACACGTGCATGCAAGTCCTTGCATTCAAGTTTGATAGTAGCATAATGTAAGAATCCGTCGTGTATACTTATTTAGTACTTCTAAAATTTCATCCTGTTTTGTTGAGAATCAAAAAAGTTATAGGCATTTAAAGTTTAAGCCAATCAGATCGCAGCACACGTGCATGGGCGTGGTTTCTTGAAAACTTTGATATATCATAGTTTAGGACGTATTAAGGTATGATTATGTTTTAAAATTCAAAGTATTTTGTCAAAAAACAAGTAAGATATTGAGATTTTTGTTTCAGCTAATCAGAGCAAAGCGCACGTGCATGCGCTAGCATGCATGTGCATGATGACCGTAACTTCTTATCAGGAGTCTATTGTGTCTGTCTATGTTCTAAATCTTATCGTGGTTGGTTGAAAAACAAGGGAGTTACAGCCATTTGAAGTTTAAGCCAATCAGATTGCAGCGCACGTGCATGCGCATGCTTTCATGACAAATGTTATACATCATGTTGTAGGACATCTTAAAGTATGCTTATATTTTAAATTTCATACCATTTCGTCAAAAAACGGAAAAGATATTGAGATTTTTGTTTCAGCCAATCAGAGCGAAGCGCACGTAAATGCGCGTGAGTTTCTTGCTAATTTGACAGTGTCACATTATCTACACTATTAATCTGTACGCTTATATAATGAGTTTCAAAGCATTTCATCGGAAAATGTTAAAGTTATGGCTATATTAAATATATTAGTCATTTCAGTCATTTCACGCGCCCGCACGTGCAGGCGTATGCGCGCAAAATGACCTTCGTTCCGCACACCTACACAACACACCTATTAACCCTAAAAAGGTTTTAGCTCAGTTGGGTGAACAGTTTCTGAGAACACTCGCGGACAAAAAAGTACCGGAGAAGAAATAAGAAGAAAAAAGAATAATAACTAGTGCTAATTGTAACGGGGACCGTTACAGATGTTCCCCAAACGCTCCCCAAGTCCCTTTTGGTGCCATATTCCCTGTAATCTCTGTTAGATAAGAAATACTTTATAGAATTTAGACTTAATTAAGGTCTTCCCAGAAAAATACAAAATATATTTAAAAATAGGCATTGCACGCGTGTTCATATGCGTAACGATCATATTATCTTGTCTACACTATCTCAAATTTTAAGTATATTCGAGTGTATTTATAATTTTATTCATTTCACTTGCAAGCACGTGCATAATGACTACACCTTCTTGTAG
>NW_026933602.1:0-5942 GCF_032062105.1 Saccostrea cuccullata | reverse complement strand
ATAAACCCTGTTTGAAGCCCCCCCCCCCCCCTTTTTTTACGAAATAAGTAGATCTGCTCTAAAATAGTATAAAAATAATAATATACGAAATTCCTTGGAATAGTTACATACTAGTCGCTTGGAAGAAAAAAAAATTAAATACTTTCCCACGTTTTCAATTCTCAAAACGATTGAGGTTATTAAAATAACGTAATTTTAAAATTTTAAAAATGAATGAGACGCAGAAGTATTAGTTTTCAGTGAGTAACGTCAAAGTTGTTTTTAGAGCGCCTCACTAAAATGCTCATAAAATACTGAAAAAGTGACATATTTTCAAAATTTATGTATATTTGCTTGAGAAAGAGTCCGGCTATCAAAATTCACCAAAAAGTCATTTTTGAAAATTTGACCTTAAGGGCCCTTTTCTCGTGACGGCAGTCATATATATATAGCACAAAAAAAAACAACAACACTGTATATCCTAAATGTCGGATCTACCAAGTAGATAAAAGGTACGGATGGAAATTCATACAAAACACTTAAAATGACCAACAACACGAACAATGAAAATTGTCAAATTTTCGGGACGCCCTGTACCTTCCTCAGGACAAAGAAAAAAGTTAAAAAATCATAAGAACATTACTAACAGAAAGATTTTTTTATTAGATCCTGAGCTACATGCTGAGATGGAATCCCAATTTACCCAAATCTTCCTCCACCAGTTCCTCAAAGCTAAAACTTTTAAGACAAGTATGTCGTAAGACTTATTCTGACAAATTATTTCCTATTCATTTATATTTCATCTGAGCCGTATTCTGATCCTACCCATTCTAACAACCCCCCCAAAAAAAGAAATAGAACTTTACTTATCAAGTAATTATTTTTTTTTTACTGATATTTCTCTGAGGCAAAAAATCTGTGAAATTTTTCTTGATTTCTCATTATTATTATCATAAATTTCCTCTTAGATTTGTTGTTGGACTAACTTTGATTCCTAACTCTATCTCAACATACCTAATCTGTCTGATACATCTGTTTGGATATTCTACTTGATTTGTAATGTAGCCTCCATTATTTATGCAGCAATTCGAGTGGTATCAAAAACAATTGTGAGCTATTTAAATAGTAAAAAAGAATAGATAAAGGGTTTAATTGTTGAAATTAAAAATAAAATTTTCACGATCTTAACGCGCATCCAATCGTTCTGCCCATGCGCGGATTTGATATAGGCGGTCACGAAACATACTGCGTAGCATTCTATTACAGAACTTAAAGATTTTACAAGTATTATGTTTTACAATGCAAGCTTTTTTTTTTTAAACTTATAACAAAAGCAGTCTATTTTGTCAAAATTGGCAAAATTTTGCAACAGCATTAGTAGTTTATGATACCCCTTTTCCCAGAATGAACATGGTGACCATAAAAACAAAAGTTCTTTTTTAGGAACGCAGTGTGTTAAAGGTGGACAAAGATAATCCTTTTTAAATATCTGATATTTTTTTGAAGTTTTAAGGAAACGATAGTCTAGGGATTTAATAATTGTATTTGAAAAATTTCACGTATTTCACTAACTGTGAGTCGGCAATTCATTCTTATCAAATTTTAACAGGTTAATTGCTTACACTCCCTTCCTTTCTAAAACAATAAATCAATAATGACAAAATTTCTTTTAAATCCTTTGTCTTCATAAGCTGTCTACAAAATACAACATATGCTACTAAAATTTTCTAGTATATATTTAACTTAAAAGCCTTTCATTGCTCAAATACGACTAAATCATCCATTATTTGTCACAATAAGTATATGGAGATAACGAACAGTATTCAAAGTCCATAAACAATACAACCCAGCTAACACAAAAACATTTTAAAAATGTTTTTAAAACATTTTAAAATTTGGAAAATATTTAAAAAACAAGAATTTTGTAAAACACTTACCCCCCCCCCCCCCCCAAAAGGAATTTTTTTGTAAGTCCAAGGGGCATAACTCTGTCAAAAATGGCACAATTGTACCCAAAACAAAACTTAACCTAGATATTCATCTGATTAATCTGTATATTAAATGTCATCTCAGTATTGCAAGGGTTCAAAGAAAATGAACGGAGACTAAATAATTGAATTTTTTTAAACCCCAAGGGGGCATAATTTAAAAAGGGCGATCGTACCCAGAACAGAACTTGACCTAGATATTCATGTGATACATCTGTATACCAAATTTGATTTCAGTATTGCAACGGTTCAAAAAAAATAAGCGGAAACTGCAAATAATTGAAATTTTTCCAATTTAAGGGGCATAACTCGTAAAAAATGGTGAAACCCCAGAACAGAACTTGACCTAGATATTGATGTGATATATCTGTATACCAAATTTGATTTCAGAATGTGCAAAGCAAAGCAAAGCAATATGCCCTGCCTTCTTGAAGGGGGGCATAAATATTTTAATCACATTATTTTGTATGCTTTTTTTTAAACGTTTTTAAAACATTTTAGTGAAATATTTCAGCAAAATATTACAAAACATTTTCTTAAAATGTTCGAAAACATTTTCAAAATGTTTTAATCACGTGAATTTGAGGTTTTTTAGAGTTTTTAAAACATTTTAGTGAAATATTTCAGCAAAATTTAACTTTTTTTAAAATGTTGAAAAAACTTTTTAAAATGTTTTAATCACGTGATTTTGTATGGTTTTTTTAAAAATGTTTTTAAAACATTTTAAAAAATATTTCAACAAATTTAATCATAACATTATTTTTAAATGTAACAAATACATTTTCAAAAATGTTTTATTCACGTTTAATTTGTTTGGTTTTTAAAACTTTAAAAAAAACATTCAAATCGGGTTAAAAAAAAGTATTTTTCCTGAATTTTTACTTTTTCTCATTTAATAATGATATTTTTATATTTTGAAAGAAATAAACACAAACTATATTTAATTTTTGAACCTTTAATACAAACCCATATTCAGTATGTTAATCACATTTAAATTCCATTCTCGGTACAATTTTGAATTTATTTTTTTTTAAGCCCCGGGTTTTTTAAGGTTAAAAACGGCGTCTAATCCATTTACTGAATTTTAAAAGAAATCCTATGTTCACTGTATAGGTAGAACAGAGCAGCGGATCTATGACTTAGTTAGAATCACATACACTGAAAATGCTAAGTAATCTGCCCCTCAAAAAAGAATAGCACAATTGTAAAGATAAGGAAAATTGTGGTTCTATCAGCGTTCTACATCTAATGTATCTTAAGATAATCACTGAAAATATATACAAAAAATATTTTAAATAATTATTAAATTTAAGTTCTTTAATTATTTACATTGAAAAAAAGCAGAAAAATAATTACTATGACAATATTATTGAAGAGTAATAGTATTTACGTACACCTTTGCCTTCACGAAAGGCGGGTCTTTTGAATGTGGGAATTTGAAAATACGGATGATGCAACCAACACCATGCTGTAAAGAAATTTCTTTTTTAAATAAACATATTGTTTGATGATTAACATTTCACAAGAATACTTGAATCAAGGATATAATTGTGTTGCCTTAAGAATAAAATATTTAAAAATAATTCATGTATATAACCTTAACGCTTTGTAATTGCTACATACATTTGTACAAAGTTATTGAAAGCACTGGTAGTATAAAAGTCATTTTAAATGATCTTTTAAAGTCTATGATAAAGGAATAATTCTTACCATTCAAAGATAATAAATCCCGAGGTTATTATTGTGGTTTATATGGTGCAAATTTTTTATTCAAATGGCACGGAGTAAGCGCGCACATCTTGTTTACCAGAATTCAAAATTTGGCCTAGATAAGCAGCAAACCACTATACTCTGTAATACGCTGTGTAGCACGAGAATTGCATATTATCATGACACTGAAACTACAAGTGTGCCAATCCCTATCTAATGACTCAGAGTAAAATTAGGGAGTGGATCACAGATTTGATGAAGAACATTTTTTTTAAAGACAAGAGTTTTATTTAATGCTTATGATTTTATACATTTATTTATATTTTAAATTTTTTTGTTTGCCTATCCTTTCATTTATTGATTTTTTGATTTGTTTAATCGAAGGACTTGATATTGATATAAATTATGTCTGTTTAATCAATGAGCCCAAACTAGGAATCATTATAAAAATCCGGAAAAAATCTTTCAATTAAAAAATTTACAATTCCTCATTTTAACACAATTCTTTCTATATTTCTTTTTTTTTTTTCATAATCTAAATTTTAGGAAAATCGCATTCATACTTTTTGAATGTTTTAAGATCATTTTGAAAATAATAGCAGCAATGAAAAATAAAGTCTTAAAAAAAAGACACATTAAATTGAATGTTCTGAAATCATTCTCACAACATACTCTCAAGTTACTAAATGAATTAACTTATGCCGCAATTACATAAATGTTTCCAAAAAATTTTTAAAAAACTATAATTAAAATGTTTCAATTGTAGTGAAAATAATTATTTTACTTAATGTTTTAAATAAATATTTTCACTGCCTAGGGCCCAAACATATCCGGAATTGAATGTTTTTAACTAAAAGGATATTCAGAATGTTTTTAAAATATTTTAAAAATATTTTCAAATGTTTCAGAAACGTATATGGAATGTTTCTGATTTACAGAAAAAGAATGTTTCATTTCATGTTTTAAGAATGTCTTTAAAACGTTTTATAAGATCTTTAATATTTGGAAGCTATAAATACCCTTAAATGAATTAAAAATGTTTTTAAAAAAATTTTGACAACGTTTTTTAAATGTTTCAGAAACGCATTGATGCAATGTTTCAGTTTATGGAAAAGTAATGTTTATTTTATGTTTTTAAACGTTTTTAAAACGTAATATAAAAATCTTTGATATTTGAAAGCTAAACGTACCTTTTGAAAAATTTTTTAAAAATTTCAAAAAAATTTTAGAAAAATGTTCCAAAAGGATTTAATCATAAGCCTTAAAAAATTTTTTTTTTTAAAATGTTATAATGAGAAGAGGAAAAGTTTTAGAAACATTTTAAAAATGTTTAGTCTGAAATGTTGCAAAAAACCTTTTTACAACACCAATAAAATGTTTTGAAAATGTTGGGTGCTACCTGGGAAAATAGGAGCAGAGCAAACACGGGCCTCCGAATTTTAGAGGTAGGATCAGGGCCATAAGGGGTGAGCATCCCCTGCAGACCGGTTCAGCCGCTGTGTGCTCCTTGTCATGATCAGGAAAAAAGGAAACATCCGTCGTTAATAATATTTAATTCAGTGTACAAACAATGCACTAACCACAAGCATGAAAAAAAAGTCAGTCAGCATTTGACTCAATTAAAATTTTTTTCTGACAATGTCATTGTTTCGACCATAATCTACATATCATGCCATTCTCACATTCTGGTGTCACAAACATGGAAAACATTTGGTTATATATGCCATTTATATAATATGTGTATGACTATTTGTGTGCCAAATATCATTTGGGTCCCAATTTTGGTTTTCTTAATATTAATACTACTGTATAGATAGTTTGTGAACCTTTTTAATCATTTAACCTTTTTCACCTGCATATGGGGTTTTATATCTCATTGTTTTTATACGCAAGAGCAAACTCTAAGCACGTACAAATTCTTCAACGAGAGCATGTTCATACGTATCGAATCAACTGAGAATATTCTCCGTATGTAGGTGATGAAGGTTTGTTCCCCCTTAGTAAGGGAAGTTAACGATAGAAAAGTTAAAGTTAAAATATAGTTTGGTTGTTAGATCACCATTAACATCTTTTTCAAAAAAATATTCAAGTATGAAACAGATGGGCAGACTCTGTATATTTTTTTTCTCAAGTTCTCTTGGATATATCGTATCGACGTAGGAATGGAAATACCATAGTTAATTGACAGAACGTCGTCGATATATTTAAATATATCTCGATCATGACATGAAGCAAACAGCGAGAGTGACACATTCACTCCAGCAT
>NW_026933601.1:0-5914 GCF_032062105.1 Saccostrea cuccullata | reverse complement strand
CAAATCACTGCTTATCAATGAAATAAATTTGACACAATCACACATGGTGATCAGATGTGAATATCATTCGCCTCATCACGATTTTCTAAACATCCCAACTCGAATTACAATAATGTAAAACAAAGAAATGGCTCTTTTACCTTCTTTTTGATGACGAGCTCATCTGGAAAGATTAAATCCTCTTTGTTGTGTTGAAATATTCACAAAAATGTCTGAAAAATATTTACCAGTTTCTATTTTATGCACTTCCTGTGGATGAAACCGGATATAGCTCAAGCGCCACAACTCGTGTTTTCTCAATGGTTCGAGACATCGTGACCTTAACCTTGTTAGCCTTGTGTACGAGCAACGGATTTTAACAGAAGGCTGAGAACCTAATTAATTAATCATAATTCTGTAATTTTTTTTTTGATTATTGAATGATACCAACACATGCATGAAAAACGCGGTTGCACTTAGGTCTAAGGCATAACACTGAGAGAAAAGAAAAACGATTGGTTCACACAAAACTGTTCACCGTCCCATTTACTTAACCCTAGAGTTCACGTGAGGTCAAATTTCATTGATAGAGCGCAAGGTGATGAAAGGAAAATTTGATTTATGTTGTGATACCCCTGTTTTTGAAAATAAAATGAGTCGTAGCAAGATTTCTATTAGGCCTACCCTAAAATGAGGACTTCGAAATTTTTTATCAGTTGGTTTAAATTAATTAACAATAAAGAGGTTATACATTCTAATATAAAATGAAAAAAAATTATATTCAACACTTTAAATAGGCTATTCATCGGCTAATCATATGTACAAGTCATAATACTGAATGAAAAAAAGAAATCAGACAATTTTTAATTGTACAACTTCTCTTTCTTGTATATGCGACATTTATTATATTATTTTTTTAGCCTGGATAAACGAAACAAATAATTTTTAAAAAGAATAAATTTAAGTTTTTGGGTTAAGGTTACGTTCAAGTTTCAACACTAAATATCATAACAAAATATGCTGTTTTAATGCATATGACATTATGTATCTTTAAATTTATACGTAATTAATTATTTGGGGAATGTTAAAGATTGAAATGGTAAATTTGCCTATGACTTTTTGTATAATTTTCTGCTTAATATACATGTATTATTAATAAACATCTATGTTTTTAATGTACAGTATATATGGTATATAATATATCCACACTCATGGTATTGTTACGTCTTGCCCATTATGACGTCACAATTACAAAGAGGTGTTGTGTCACGGGCACCTGACGTTACTTATATTTCTTGTAAAAATATACCCCCTGCCGAATATTATTATAATATTATTATTAGGTGGGGGTATATTTTTTCATTACAAGAAAAATAAGTAACATCATGTACGTGTCTGCGGTTGGTGTGTCTGCTTTTAGACAGTCCACGTCTGTCCGAGTTTTTTCAAGTTTATACAAAGAAAGTCCAGGTCTTCCCACATTTATATACTTTGATCACAGGTACTTGTATTGAAGATAAATTTTTAAGTCATAGTATAATAATTATTATACTAATGGGTTGAAAATTTATTCCCGAAAGAAGTGCTTGTTACTTTGACACGTGATGCCACATGAACCAATGGCAAATCTCATTAAAATGTATGAAAATAATAGTAGGGTTTATCTATAGATGGGCGAGAAATCAAAAGAATATAACACATTTTTTTAAAAACTCATATTAGTGTACACAAGCACAACCAAAACCATCAGAGGTGAGAACAGATGCTAATGAGGATTGAAGATCCCATGTCGACCAATCTGCCCTGTACTCCTTGTCACGATTGCGAGAACAACAAAGAAATCCATAGACACTGAATTCATTGACCACAGAATGTACTGAATAATGACCTAACATGGTATAAAAAAATCACTCAGCATTTTACCCAATAATATAGGTTTATTTGATGACAAGGTCATTGTAATGACCATAAAGCTTGCCAAACGATATCTTTAAACGAGACTGTTTATATTCTTGTATCATCAACTTGTTTGTCAATAGCTGCCCCGTTTTAGACATTGCTCATAAGCTTAAAAAAGACGCTGCTCTTCACTCGAAAAATTTGTAATCGCGACTTAATGTGTACCGGACAAGATATAAAGTTGATGTTTGACGACAAACCAGAAAGTTATCATGGCTTGAAAAGATAGTTATCTTGACTTGACGCGATTTCTTATGTTGGTTAAAAATAATGTGGATGGCATAAATATGCCACCATAACACTCGAAAAATTTGAGTCTTTCTTTTTTTCGGTAGCATTTTTAAATGCAATAATTTGCATACTAGAGTTCTACCATGCTGCAACAAAATTTGCGAGGCTAAGCTGCCTATAAGTTAAAAAAAATGTATATATTTAAAATTATATTAAAACTACAGTAAAAAATAAAAAAACTATTCTATCGAAAAATGAGATGATGGTGTTTGAAAAGGCGATGTAGCTACAAAATAATTAAATAAATGGCTTTCCATCGCAAAGTGAAAAGGATTTTTAATCTATTTAAAATCACAAATTAATTTATTAATGGCGTAATTGAAGCCTTTTTAATTCATGCAATTTGTAAATTTGTACTTAATATACTCTCGCACATCTAACATGCACTGAATAATATTGTTGCATGAGATATTATTTAGAGCAACCAGCAAACACAGCATGATCAGGGCTTTTTTGATGTGCATATATTAAAAAATATATTTTCACAATGTCATATGAATTTTTTTCTCTTGGAAAAAAGTATAAGCAATGCAAACTCTTTGTTATGGACATGACAGTCCTTTAGATGACTTTCATCCGACTTTTAACAACACTAGGATGATATTTAAATAATTTTTATACACCCCACATTTGTATGGTTATTTTGATATTATTTCAGTAAAATAATTTTACAAGCATAATTGTGTGGCTCCCAAAAACAAAATGCTAATTAAAAATGCTAATTAAAAAAGCGACATTGTAGGTGATTATAATTATCTGCTATAAATAAAAATGCCACTACATTATCATCGCGTAAAGGTTAAAAGAATTAGAGGACGACGACGAAAAATTACGATTTACCGGTACTTGAAGGTCATTGACAGCCTTCCCACCTGTAATTTTTGTTCTCATTACCATAGGCACTTCCCATCTTAATTGTTAAAAAAATATATATCTACTATACTATAAACAAAACGTTTTGTTTATAGTATAGTAGATATATATATTTTTTTACAATTAAGATGGGGAGTGCCTATGCTCATTACACTAGTGTACTAAATGCGATCATTTACCTCCAGTGTTTTATTATAAAATCTGTTAATTTTAATATCTACAAATTACTAAGTTAATTTAACAGCTAATATCTTTTTTGAACACACGCATTGAAATAAATGGGTACCTTATGATTGATAAAAAATTAATGAGAAAGATCGACCGAATTTCTTTTTTAAAAAAGTGCGGAATGATTTAACAACGCGGAAGTTAAAAACAAAGACTGCAGATCTATCGACTATCCTCTCCTGCCTGTTTACAACAAGTCACGTTCAAATGCGCACTTACCACGGGTCTCACGAAAAGTGCAAGAGTATAATTACAACATTAATCTGAAGCATTTCTTCACTTTTTAAAATTTGTATAATATATTTTTTTTTAATTTAGTGCAGCAACTGGGGACATCATTATTAGTGACACTTTGTAAAATATCTTGTTTCCTCTCTCTTTTCTCTATCTTACTTATATAGAATATATACAATTTGAAACAAGTTTGAATTAAAACAAAGCAATTTGCAAATGATATGCACTCTTTTACAATGAGAATCGGCGGGGATCTAAATTTCGTATTTATAACAAGTAACAGCTTTTCAAAAAGCTTGCCTGACTAATGCCATCAATATCTATAGAACCTATTGGTCTCATCCGAATGACGATCTCCACGTTCCGCTGTGGATTCGAACCCGAGACTACGCGAGTCTAAAAATGGTTGAAGAGGATGAAGTCAATAAGGGAAATAAAGTAATTGTGTTAACTATAAGAAACTGGGAATCGTAACGGTTATGACTGACAGGCAGAATATCTTTACTAGTTTCTTGGGTAGGCAGGGTATCAACGATTGTTGGAACTGTACGATAAATAAAGCCCGTTATGCATAATGACTAAATAAACTTAACGGTAATATATGAATGGCGAAAGGCGTGGATTCAGGAAGTTTTTCCCAGAGATGGGGGTGGGGGGGTGGGGTGGGTCCAGGTCCACATAAGAAATAATTGTAAGGGCAAAAAATTAATAAACTCCCTCAATCCTAAAATGTGAGAGGGCACTTTCTTAAATCTATATTCTGTTTTTGTAGAAGGAACCCCTGTAGGAGGGGGAGGGGTATGATCAGATTTATATTTGGCCAGTTCATCCTCTTTTAAGAAGTTTTTGTTCGTTTCGTTTTTATTACTTTAAAGATGTAACTTCTAACTCACTTCACAATATCACCGAAATGTTTTTTTTTCCAAAGCTCGATTAATCCGACAAAAAAAAACAAACTTCATATAATTCATGCGTTTTCATTTGCATTCAACAGAACAGTCCAGCTGGAAAAAGGCGCCAAAAGGACTTACACGTGACCTTTTGGCGCAAAATGACTGTGTCATCCCTTACCTCGAAGACAAATGGACTAATCCAGAAGTATAGAAACGCAGAAAAAAGGTCAAACGGACAACTCGCATGAAATAAATAGCTGCATGCAAAAAACTAACGGAAATAAAAGCATCAATATATTGTATCAGTAATATGTTTTTTTTCCTTCAAACTGTTGTAGTTGAAATGCAGGAAACAAAATCCGATGATATTCAGCATGCACAAAATTTTGCTGGCTAACTGTGACCTCTTAAATTAGCTTCGCACCTAGGAAATATTGATCCTTAGTACTGCCGGAGCCTTGACGTCAGGCAATAATATCTTCAGCGTCGAGTGTCTTGAATTTTCTTTATTGAAGTTTATGAAACAAGAATATCAGCAGTCTCGTTTAAAGTCGCCATTTCGTAAGTTCTATGGTCGATACAATGACTTTGTCAGCAAATACAATTTATCATTTAGTCAAATGCTGACTGACGGTTTTTCATACTTAATGAATATATTGTAAGTCCATTATTTATACACTGAATTGTCCACGGATTTTCTAGTTATATACCGGTCATGACAAGGAGCACACGGTGGGTGTGACCGGTCGGCAGTGGATGCTCACTCCTCCCTGGCACCTGATCCCACCTCTGAGCTTTTGAAGGTCCGTGTTTGCTCTGCTCTTGTTTGTTATTGTATCTGCAAAATTATTCCCCCACCTCGTTTCTTAATTACAGCATATTTCACATCATCGTCCTAAATCCGAGGTTGGTCTCGCTTTTGCTGTAAAGGAGGCAACTTGAAGACTGACTGTGGGGATTTCATATCTCTTTTTTTTTATTTTAAACTAGTTTGTTCCACAGGTACTTGTGGACGGACCCCCCCCCCCTTTCGATATTCAACCCCGGGGCTTATTGGACTTTTTTTTTCACAAATTATATTTATTACACTTATTCACCATATGTACAATATGAACAAATCGTCAAAACTCCAAAACAAAATATAGTTTCTTAAAGAAATGTCCAATAAGCCCCGGGGTTGAATATCAGGGGGGTCCTGTCCACAAGTACCTGTGGTTTGTGCATTTGTACGTCCATGAAAGACTTAATTATTATGTCATATTAAATTATATTATACTTCAATACTATCTAATTGTAATATTGTAACAATTGTACCATATGTATATGCCCAATGAGAGTCCTTGATTGATGAATAAACAATATTATATACCATATAGGACAGATCTCGAGTTCCTTGGCTTATTTTTGTAATCCCTGTATAAATCCTTGGATTCATCTGATAAGATACGAGTTTATGT
>NW_026933600.1:0-5875 GCF_032062105.1 Saccostrea cuccullata | reverse complement strand
ACACACATCTTTAACTTTGCTATAAAATTTCATTTAAGGAGAAAAACATAAAACTATACCCAACTTCATCAACAGCATAATAGTGATGAAAAAAAATTTAACATCAAAATTGCAAACTCAAAATTCATGTTGTCACTGTTTGGTGTACAGCATATTTATCTCCAGGAATAGACATTAGGTTGAAGTTCATATTGCCCATACTCAAACTTTGACATGTCTGAATGTAAAATTGTCTGGAATTTAAAAGGATGACAGAACTCTGCTTATCATTTTGATATGTATTTCAATTGGAACTTTGAGAAGATTAACATCATTGCTCATTCTAAACATGTCATTTATTATGATCTGTCTATTTCTGATCCAGAACTTCATTTTTTTTTCTTGGTTTGGAATTTGTTTATCACAATTCTTTTAACAAACATAACTGAGAAATTAAGCACTAAAAAAAAAGAAAAAAAAAAAAAAAAAAAAGAGATAAACATAAGTTGCATGCAAATTTAAATTTGGTCTAATGTATTCTATAAGTAAGCAAATAACTCCATCTTCATTAGGGTGTATGAATTGTACTAAGATGACAAAAGTCATGAGACAAATGTTTATTTGTAACAAAGAAGACAGAAAATAGATAGAGCATTTACTGAATACTGATACTGGATGACTCATGTAGAAGTGATAGCAAGGGATTTCAGACATACATGTATATCCATAACAGAAGTTGTTAAAATTTGTACAAATCACATACCTGTATATGAATTATAACAGACTTACTCACTTACTCAGAAAAACATTCCTATTACTTTTACTTGCTTGGGCAATCAATTTACCATTAATGTCTATTCCTTCCTCGTTAACTGAAATAAGTCTCAAAGAGAGGTATAAAAACTCCACCAATTTAATATAATTGGACATCAATAAGAACTCAAAGTTGAAAGAAGGAAACAATACAAATACAAGAAATATTCCGTCACGTCTACCTTCCATGGATATCTGAGTACAAGAAAGAACTCCTCTTTCTCTTCTGAAATAATTTATTCACATCAGATTTTTATTCAGATGTCACAAGTGCTGAACTTCATCATTTCAATAATGGTTCAAAGATTTCAAATTTCTCTCCCTTTGTAATGTTTGATGTGCCTCTCCTATGTTGTAGTTATTAATAAGAACAAACAGTAAATCATCTATTTTCAACTGATCATAACACATATGCCCAATCTGCAGCTCGTTTTACTGTTTTATGAAAGTGAACAAGTACTGCCTAATAAAACCTGAAAATACTAATCATTTATGTTTATGATGTCATCGACAACACATTCCCATCTGTTACTTCATTATTCAGATATTAAAAGGAAAAAGAATGGGGAAAAAATTGCAATATCAAATTAACTTTTATTACTTGTTATGATATTATCTTTAAAGAGAATAGTCATGTATGACCAACAAGGATTATTCATTTTAATTTGACAAATGCTAAGAACTGCAATTTTAATTCCTTTTCATAATACCCAAGAAGTATGGATAACTCCTGCTTAATTGGAGATACTCCTACCAAAATAATTAAGGCAGCATCCTTCCATAACTCATTAGTTTTTAACACAACAGAAGCAATTATCATCTCTTATCAAATATCTAAATGAACTTGAAGAAAATCAATGAATTAGATTATCATTACTCTGTCTCATGAAACAAATGGAATCCTACTCTATCTGTTGTTTGATGACTACCTAGGTCTAAGCATACATGTTCTTACAATATTACTGCATATTAAAGTCATTGTTCAAAACAATTGTTTTCAAAAGGAGTCTGGGTCAGAATAATTTTCCAGTTACATGAGCCAGACAGGGTTTTGCCATATCTTCTAAATTAACGGTCACAGTGACCTAACCTTTGAACTTGACACAACTGTCAAAGTATTATGGATCCTGGCCTCTGTAATGAAGTAAGGATCAGTCCATGAAAAAATTAACAGAGAAACAGATGATCCCATGATCCCCATACCATGATAATCCAGTCATAAGCGGCATATATACCGGGTATAAGCATTCAATTGATGTTTTCCAAAATATGTAAATAAAGAAAAAGTATATACAATACATGCATCACAAGATACATGTACATGTATATAAAAATTATACCTTTAATGGATGTTTCCTCAAATTATAATGCCTTTCCTCTTCATTCTTTAGAAGAAAAAGTAAATTAATTTTTTTAAAAAAATCAGTGAATTAATTAACTACAGTAATGTCCACAAACAACATTTGCAATTAAAGAGCATTACAGTTCCATTTATTTTAGAGAGGTTGTATCAACTTCAAGTGACAAATTTCATGTGCCTCTTTACAAACTACCATAACAATATTTGTAGAACAAACTTAACAATATTTTCAATTTCTAAAAATGTTTTTCAACCATACTTAATAAACAGTCTTTCATTTCAGACATAATTTTACAGTGAAGTCTTCAATACCTTGCAGAAGTAGTACATGTATTTAAAAAAAAAAAAAAGGAAAAAAAAATCCTTAAAACTCTCGCCAGTATTTACCTCTAGCTTTTGGTCATGAAAAACAATATAAATCACAGATTTCATTCCTTCCATTATCTTTCTTGTGTTGAAATTAACTTTTTAATAATTACCCAGAAGTTAATTCTGCAAAGTCTGCATTTAAAGTGTTCTGCTTCCTTTATGTCTGCTAAATCTTCTTCAATACAAAATGGCTTAAAATGAAAAGATCTCCTGCATGTGCTGCATTTTATCTGTAAATAGTAAATCAATCCAGTGAAAAATTTCATGAAATACATGTATATACAACAACTAACACCTTCTGTCATTTTTTTTATTAAGCAATTGGACTACTATATTGTTTTTCATGATATATCCTTAAGTTGGTTAAACAGAAATAGTTAATTGCACATATTTTGGGACATGCATGTAGTCATGCACTGTTCATAACAATGAAAGGTTTGCATAAAGAAATATAATAATAGCACTTCCTGAATATTTAATTCTGAAAATACGGAATACATCCATGTTTGTCCAGCACTTACACTTTCATCATCCTCAATGCTTTTTGCACACTTTGGGCAACATCCTTTCAGAAATACTGAAAGAGGAAGAATTAGGACATATACATGCAAAGGCATCTAAGCACAGTGACAGTCAACACTATACAGAAACTTCCAACATCAATGCTGAATTTTCAAAATTTATTTTCCAGAACACACAATAACAAATTTGTTTCCTAGAGGATGAAAAGCTTTGAGCTGGCCCATTTTCTGCCAGTCAGTCAGAGCAACTGAACACATTTTTAAAGAGGGACTCAGTTCAGCAATTTCTTTTTTCTTTTTTTAACTTTAGACTAAAACATAGGTTATCAAAGTTTACGAAGCTCACCTAGACAAATGTTATCAGTATACGTAATGCAAATCTCAAATACCGGTAATATTTTCTTTAAACTTAGTGAGCATCCTGACAACAATATTCATTCACCTTTCTTTAAGGCAGGTTAGATCCAGCACCTGAAGCAAGTGTGGTAATGTCCATCAATAGATGCATCATCCGAGCAAGTTTGGTCCAGGTATGATTTATACTTACTTGGGAGTGGACCTGCTCCTAAAACTTGAACCGGGACGCTGACACTAACACCGACAGTATAGCATAAGCTCATTTCAACTTTGTTGGGGTGAGCTAAAAATGCTATACTACATACATGTATGATTAAATGAAATGAAGGAGAAGTAAATGTGTTTCATATTTACCTTTGCCCTCCATCAATTTCAATGCAACAGCTCTTCTCATATGCTTCAAATCAGCTGATGTTATTGTCCTCAGACATTCTAAATCACCAGATAGATGTTTCTCTGCAAACTGTTATAATCACTTTTCAAATAATTTATCACATGCACAATTTCAATTATCATCTTCCTTACATGTATGAATATAAGAAATTGTGTTTGTATACATTTCAATAGCTGGATTCAATATCAAAAACTTTACAGTATAAAGGCATTTGTGTTATTAAAGTATATAAGTGATTTTCTGTAAAAGTTAGAAAATGATGTGTAATTGGTGTCATATTTGTATTGTATAAGCAGAATTTTTAGCGAGGATTTCATTTTGGCATTAATAGCAAGAGCGCTGAGATGGTTAAAATTGAATATCGCTATAAATTGACTTTTATCAGAAACCTTTGTCATTTTATTTACTTTCTCTCTGTAATCCTTTTCATATTTCCTAATTAGAAAGATATCTTGTAGACTCCATTACATGTATATGTATTATCTCATTTAGAAGAGTTTTGGCAATGTTTGTGATCAGCAATACTATAATTGCTACGTTTTTGAATACACAGCAGAGGAAATTCAGGCGTTCCCAAAACTGTTTGACTGGTGAGTTTCTGTTTTGTTAAAACATACCTTCCAGGGATCGACATTTACGGTCAAGTGATTATAAAAGTTAATGTTTATTTCTGCCTTCCTATTGAAGTATCTCAAGAAGTACGTCAAAGTAAAATGCCAACCATATATATAGGTAAAAAAATTATTAAATGATTGTAACCAATGACAAGTTATATATAAAAAAAAATTTAGATACAGCAGGGTTGAGAAGGTTAATTACTTTTTTTTAAAGATATGTAATATATATATACTTTCAAATACATTGGAAATTTTGTCAATTACTTGCAATTACAATTACACTGATTTTTACAATTGTAATTAATTACTCTCAATTACTTTGAAGAATGTAATTTAATACATTTCAATTACTTTTGTTCCACTTTCAAGAAGCTTGAAGAACAAATACATGTAAATTTAACAAGTGAGGGAAGACAAAAAGAAATAGTTGTAAAATAAATAATGTCAGGTGTCTGGTGTGATGTTGTGTGTGTTTCATGAACATAATGACCTGTGTGTGTATTGTCCTAGTGTGAAAAAATGAGAGAAAAAAAACAATTACAAATTACTTCCAATTACACACGCCAGACACACGAAAAATGTAATTAATTACATCAATTACAATTACTTTTTTGCAATTTTATCCACATATACCTGTTAGTAAGCTTTAATATATAAAAAACAAAAATTATGTGAACTTATAAAACATACATGAAGTCAGATTAAAGATCAAAATATCCATATCAATATATCTAAGCATTTGGCTTTGCAGTTCTTTACATTACACATTCAAGATAGAGATTTTTATGAAAGATTAAACCGAAGTTTTGTCTTATATATTCCCTTGTAAAAATTGGGTCTCCCATGAATTATCATTTGAAGAAATTGAAATCTACACTATTGGGGGATGCATCCATATCAATATAACTAATAATTATAATGGCAAAGTCTATAATTTGCTTTGGAAAACCCCAAATAAGTGTCAGATCAAAAAGTGAAATAGGAGGTGCACAAGAGCATTATGTAATAAAGAATCTGTGAAAGTGTCATTAAAATTTATTCATGTTTTGCCCTGGGAGACCCAAAATAAGTGTCAGATCAAAAAGTAAAATAGGAGGTGCACAATGGCACTATGTAACAAAAATTCTGTGAAAGTCTCATTAAATTTCATTCAGTGGTATAAGAGGAGTTGCGGATAAGAGATAGGTACCCCAAAGCGTAACAGATGGACGGACGTACAGACAGACGGACGGACACCCCGATCACTATATACCCTCCCACTTTTCAAGCGGGGGGTATAATGATTTTGCTGTTAAGATTTGAAAATTTTTTCCCAATACACGTCTTTCTATGTAAAAATGTCAGTGTTAACTAATGAATCATTTACCTCCAGCTGCTCAAAATCTTCCGCATCTCTGTTTTCCTTTCACCACAGGGGTTATAGAAATAGATGATTTCCTTCTGGACTTCAACAATCTAATGACAT
>NW_026933599.1:0-57929 GCF_032062105.1 Saccostrea cuccullata | reverse complement strand
AGGCCGGGGAGTGGGGGTCACCCGAAAGTAAGCCCCAAGCCAGCGGAGTCAGTAGGTCCGTATATGGGTACTCGTAAGCGGGTTAGGGAAAGACAAGATCAGCCTGTACAGCCCAAGTCGCCTAAAAGGCCTACAGAGCAACTAGGGAACTAAAACCAAAAAAATATTGTGTTTGTTTGCAGTCTAATCCCAAGGGGATGATGGTGCAGTGCGACAGCTACCGGGACTGGTTCCATCCTCGGGTGTGTGAGGATTATGCAAGACAGTGCATCAGTATATCTGCCCTGAGTGCAGTCCCGTTAGTTTGGGAAATTCTGTCCCGCAGGGATGCGGGGTCGGTGCAGCTATTTTAATTTTAGTTTTCTTTTCTAGTTTGTCCCATTGTAACGGGCTGGGACGCCCTTTTTCAAAATGGGGAGGAATGTGGTGGTCCTGGAGGTACTGGGCACGAATTGCCCTGCTACCTCCGATCACATGGTATACGTCACAGCACCTGTCGTGACGTATACCTATCCTCGCTCTCTTTTGTGTTACAAGCTGCAGAGAACGGACGTGTCTCCGTTAGCTCCGTCATTATTGTATTTTATATGTAATAACTACGGGCACTAATAATCATAAATTTTATCATAGTGTGTTCTCTATTCTGCCATCACAGTAGATAATATAGAAACACTATATCCTAAAGAAATGTGGAGTTATTTAATCCATTTGGCATTTGATTCAAAAAAATTTTACACCTACCAGTATAACACAAAATGGTGCGGATTTCGAAGATTTACAGGATATTGTTGATATTTTTAACAAACACTTAATTGAAATGTCCTGTAAATTATTAGCAGATATGTCAGTACAAAGTTTTGATTCAGAATTATTAAACAAATTTACAGAAACTAAACTAGGGAAAGAAGATGTTTTCAGTATAAATCATATAAGTGAGTCCGAAGTATTAAATATGATGAATACTCTTGATGTAAACAAGTCAGCCGGTATAGACTTGATTGGACCTCTTCTTCTAAAGCTTTCGGCAAATCTTATATGCAAATCTATTACACATTTTATAAATACTAGCATCACTAATGGAGTGTTTCCATCCCGTTTAAAACAAGCAAAAGTCACTCCTATTTTCAAAAATGGCGACCACGCAGATCCAGGGAACTACAGACCAATATCCATTCTATAAACTAGCATCACTAATGGAGTGTTTCCATCCCGTTTAAAACAAGCAAAAGTCACTCCTATTTTCAAAAATGGCGACCATGCAGATCCAGGGAACTACAGACCAATATCCATTCTTTCAACATTATCAAAATTAGTTGAAAAACACATATTAGCCAATCAGATGCGTAATGTGACAGACTCATGTTTTTATATATTATGTACATGTGCATAGCAATGCATACTGCATGTGCATCTACTCACTAATTTAATTATGTATGTTTTTACTTGCAGCACACTTCTACAGCTGAATTATATGATTATTCATTTAATCTGTAGTTAAGTGTATTGATTTTTAAATTATTCTTTTCCAGAGAGGTCCAGAATTAGCCTCAGGGCGCTAATTATATTCTGGCCATGGTCATTTTGTATCTTTTAGTTTCATTGGTTTTTTAGTGTTGTCTTATGCTTTTCTATTGGTTTTTGTTTTTCCCTCCAAGTTTTCTTTGTGTTTTTGGTTAATTCTTGCTTGGTTGCCATATGTGTTGGAAGTGTTTTGTCATTGAGTTTACCATAGTTGTTTTACATATCAGACATTTGACATAGAGACCAACTCTTCCTCTTGCATAGTAAGTAATTCTTTCAGACTAATAAGTAATAAGATTCTAATTTTATTAAATGTGAAATCTGTAATTTTTGTACTTAATTCCTTAAATCACTTTTTCTTGAGTAAATGTATAGTGAGAGTGAGACCTTAGGTATAGAGTTATGTAAATAGTAAATACATTTCTGTCTCACTTTGCCTTATTTTTTTAAAGTAAGCTTTATTTTATGATTAGTGTAGATATCTACAAAAATGTTTATTGTTGATTTGTAGGTATTGAAATATTGTTCTCCATGTATTGCTGTGTGCAGCTTATATGCTGTTATAGTGTGTGACCCATTCCCATTGAATGGTACACATGTTTAACGCTTTTATGTCAAACAATAATTAATGATGTACATATACATTGGAGAGATAATTATTGTAAAGATTTTATTGTTAATATTCATTGATTAAAGCAATGGGAGATTTTATTGTGTAATTTTCATATAATTGAATTATCTCCCTTGGATTTTTATAAAGCTATATATATATATATATATATATATATATATATATATATATATATATATATATATATATATATATACACACACAATTCTACTCTACGATGAATTAGACGTACACTCAGGACGTCCACGATTTCGATATGACAGGAAGCCTGCAGGCCGAGGTTACTCTGGTGAGCTTAGACTGTTAAGTTTCTTATGAACATATACGCATTGAGCCTAGACGATATTGTGCAGTAGTGACTGAATATTCCATAGACTTATCTGCGATTTCTTCTGGATTCCGGACCATCCCGTCCATGGACTATTCCAGTGCATCATAAGTATATGTAATCATAAGATCAGCTGATTGGTGAGTGAAGGTAGTTTGTGTTAGATGTTTGTCTAGACATCGTCTGTCTGTCTTAATTTTTCTTTTTCTTTATTTATTTTTACTTTTGGGTATCTCATATTTCAGTGTAATTTTTTTTATTTTGTAAACATTTGAGTACTCCTAAAATCATTTAGAATTTTGATTATTTGAAAGCTTATTTAAATTTGTAATCATTTAAGCTTCATTTTACATTTTCATTATTTGGTACGAAAGTGTAGTGTAAAAGTATCCTATTTCTATATAGCACATTACCTACCCTTTAGCCTTTGTTCCCAGCTATTACTATTCAAATAACAGATATGTAGTTAAATAATTCATCTATCTTACTTTTAACGAAAAGGACTGTTGACTGACAATACACAGATATTTTACAGGTGTTGAGTTTTACAGTGGTAGTTGAAGTGGTAGTGTTGCATTGGTTTTTTGTTTGAGTAAAACTGGTGTCAGTTGATTGAAGTTGGGTTAAAGTGTGTTATTTTACTTGCATAGTTGTGTAATGTAGCATAGTTAAGCAGTTTAATTTAATTCTTTCCATTTTCAGAGTATTTCATTTGCATACTTGCCACATTTTTTTTCAGCTTTTAGAAACCATGCCGTTTTGTTGACATTTTTTTCAGATCGGGTTCGTTTTTCGTTTGACTACTTCCGTTTTCACAGTTAACTGTTCGGGTTGGTTTCTTTTCGTTTACCGATCGAGCTCGATATTCCGATTATACCGTCACTGGAAACTACAAAAGTAAACACGCGTTTTGACAAAGTTTATCGAAATTTGTTGTTCTTGTGTTTATTTCTTTAGAATACGTGAATATTTCATTTGAAATTTGTATTTATTGAAACATCATTGAATGCCCTTTTCCCCTTATTATGTTCCCCAAACGAAGTTGGGGAACATATTGTTTTTACTCTGTTTCTTATTAAGGTCTTCCGTCTTCACGGAAGACCTTATAGTGATTCTATTGTTTCTTATTATTATTCTTTTTTTTTTAGACAAAATTTTGTGCAGGCGATTTCTCGTAAACTATTCGGTAGAATTCAATGAAAGTTTCAGGAATTATAGGTCACTATATGAATTTTATATAAAATTCCGTTTGTTGGAAAATTCGCTACCAGTGCCAAGTTATGGGCAATTTCCTGATTTTAAAATGCAATTTTGTCTTCGAATGTTCTCGAAAACGGCTCAAGATATTAACTGGAGACTTGTTAGAGATGATAGACCATGAGTTGTAGATGTGCAATTTTGCCTTCGTTTGCGTCGTCAGTACTTCCGGTCGCTACAGGAAGTGAATTCAAAATGTGCACTTTTTCAACTTTTTTTGTTTTTCAATATTTTTCTTTGATATAATTAATGTTAGTGCAGACCCTACTGGAAAGGCCTAATATATAGTTTATTTTAGAATTGATCAATCAACACACAAGATATTCGCATTTAAAAATCTGAAGCGTGTCCAAGATGGCGGGGCGTCTCCGTGAATTCCGCCATTATGCAAGTCGGGTTCTAGAAGGTCAGCTGAGCGTTTAGATGAACGAAACTTCTACCAAAAAGATTTATGACATGTAAAGGATTCTTTAGATTGCTACATCGAAATTACATTGCATTGAGTATTGTTTTAATATGAGGTTTCCTCAAACGTCTATTGAAATTGCTTTTGTCTGCATCTCAAAGTAGAATACAACATGACTACAAGTGGAAATACGATGACAACAATCTTTTGTTTTGCACCAGGGAAAACTTACATCCTAAACCATGGTTATAAGTAAAAGCTTTTCAAGAAACTTGTCTGACTTAATATTCACTATGTTTCTGAAGTATTACTTGACTTCTGTTTATTTTTCCACGCAGGCTTGTGACATATTAAATGAATAGAAAAGACAAAAATAAGAAAAACATTTTTTTGGAAAAAAGATTGTTTATTAAAGGTTATATAAATATTCTTGTAATAAATGCAAGTTATTGAACATAAATAGTATCACATTCCTTGACCGTCGGAGGGCGAGTGATTTTTTTAGTGAAACATTCCAGTCTTTTCATGAACGTGTAACTCATCTCCACTTTGGGGGAAAACAGGATATAAAATTCGAGGAAAATCTTACGGAATTCACGGCTTTAGTGTTACTTGGCCGTATACGTATTATATTTGTACAATGTAATAAATATACTTTCTAACGCTCGAAATTCCGGTTATAAGAACATACATTTCTAATTATCATTGAAGTTATCACATCCATTCAATAGATCAAACATTTCAAAGGAATAGCGTTAAGAACTCCTTGTGACGTTTGGCACGAAATAATGTATCGTGACCCGATTTAAGTAGTAGACAAATGGTGACAATAGTGCAGAAATATATAACATTGGCATGCCTGTCTATGGAGTTGCATGGAATAAAAAGTTGAATACATATCGAAAAAAGGAAAGACAACAGTATCATCTGTTCATCACTAATAGATTATCTACCTAAAAATTACTGTTAAAACTCAGGTAACAAATTCCAATGTGATCATCTTGAGCAAAGTTTAGCAAGCTGGCTGTCATTTTACAATTCCAAACTGAATTTTAAAAAAAATGTAAAGTATGTTGGAATCAAAATAAGCAACCTCGCGATATTGGAATGTTAAATTTGAATCGGGTTCCCAAAGGTGTAATGGGTACAGCAATGGATTTTCATGTTGGCGACTCGGGTTCGATCCCCCGTATGTCCGATTTTTAAAATAACTTTTTCAGTTTGATTTTACGTTATTTTTTTCTGAATCGGACGGAAGACCTCTCGTTGCTCGCAACGAGTTTTGTTTCTAGTTATTATTATTTTTCTTCTTCCTGGGAAAATTTTGTCCACGAGTGATCTTGTAAACTATACATCCGACTTCGGTGAAACCTTTTTAGGGTTAGTAGGCATGTTATGTAGAGTTGCCGAACGAAGGTCATTTTGCGCGCACGTGCTTGCAAGAGCGCGCACGTGCAACACGTAAAATGACCAATATAATGGATATTGTCGTAACTTTTCTATTTGTTGATGAAATTTTTGGAAACTCTTAATGTAATGATACTTTAGTAGTATAGACAAGATAGCATGTTCAAAATAGCTAGATCTCACGCGCATGCACATGCGCTTTGCTCTGATTGGCTGAAACTAAAGTCTCAATATCTTTCTTGTTTCTCGTCACAATCCTTTGAAATTTTGAACATAGTTTTACATTATGAAGATCTACAGCATGATATATAAGAATTTTCATAAAAGCATGCGCATGTGCGCGTGCTGCAATCTGATTGGCTGAAACTTTAAATGGCTATATCTCCTTTGTTTTTCGAAGAAATTCTTTGAAACTTAAAATATAGTCATGAATTAGGATATCCTACAATATGATATAGAAAAAAAATTCATGAAATCACGCGCATGCACGTGTGCTGCAATCTGATTGGCTAAAACTTGAAATGGCTATAATTCCCTTGTTCTTCAACCAAACAGGATGGGATTTAGAACATACATAGATGTAAGGGACTCCTACAAGAAGGTATGGTCATCATGCACGTGCAAGCACGTGCGTGCATTTGGAACGAGTGAAATTAAAAATACATTTGAATGAGTGATTTTTATTACTTTTGGACTGAATGCTTTAATATACAGCATATTAAAATATATAGATAGGCCTAGTATAGACAAGATGATATGGTCATAACGCACATGCATTCACATGCGCACCAGTGCAATGCTAAAATTTGAATATAATTGGTATTCTTCTGGGCAAACGTTGCTAAAGTCAAAAATGCACAGAGTTTGTCTTATTTAATGAGGCTTACAGGAAATATGGCACATAAAGGGAGTTGGGGAGCGTTTGGGGAACACCTGTAACGGTTCCCGTTACAATTAGCACTAGTTTATTTTACAGCGGAGTATACAGGTAAACTTTGGTAATTTATTGACTTGTTGAACAGCTGATTTCACAACTTTACAACTTTGGTGCATAATTTATCATTACCGGAAGTGCATTTCTACTTTCGTTTTCCCTTGTTTATAAGTTCTATTAAGAGCTTATCCTCCTTAGCAAATTCTGATTCATTTATTTTTCAGCACTGAATTCATAAATTGATTTGATAGCCCATATTTTGAGACGTTCACATTGAACTACCCTCCTTATTACTTAGATTATTAGAAGAAGATTTATTTGCCCAACATTTGCCCTGTGTTTTACTTAGTCTTCAGAGAGACTACCAACTTACTATCTTGAATTTTGTACATGATTTATTGTCTTTTGTACATTTTTATATCATTGTGCTTCAACACATCAAGCATGTCTACCGAGAAAAAGTCTACAACAGAACATGAAGAAGGAGCAACTGCAGGAACGTTTATGTCGAAGGAAGAGAAAGGGCAGCTGATGAAAACCCTGGAAGCTATGAACCTGAATCCAAAGGCTGATACCCCTGCGGATCTGCTTGGTTGGATGTCAGAGGTAGTCGCCGTTGGTAAAGAATCAGGAGCTATACCCAAGACGCCCAAAACACCGATCAAGCCAGAACCTTTTTCACCTTTCTCCAACACAACAATGGACTTTACGACTCCATCCAAGCATCCCGTGCGGATTGCCATGTTTTCAAGAGGAAAGAGTGATTCTTTTTATGAACTATGGCGTTATGAGGTTACTTGTTTAAGTAAGGAAGGATATTCCAAGGATACCATCATGAATGCTATAAGGAGATCTCTAAAAGGTGAACCAGCAAATGTGTTGATGAGGTTAGGCCCAGTCAGCACCATTGAGGAAATTCTGCAGAAGTTTGACAGCATATATGGGAATGTGCTCGGTACTGAAGATATTCTAGCAGAATTTTACAGCGCCAAAAAGAAATCTGATGAGGATTGCGCAGCATGGAGTATTCGACTGGAGGAACTTCTTAACCAGGCTGTTAAGAAAGGAAAGATTTCCCCAGCAAATGCCAATGACATGTTGAGGACTATGTTTTACAAAGGTCTGCATCAGGAATTGAAAGACATTTCAGGACATATCTTTCAGATTACCCCCCCCCCCCCCCCCGTGGGGACCCGGGGTGACAAGAATAGGTCCTTGGCACCTCCTTGCATGTCGTAAAAGGCGACTAAATGGAGCAACCTGTTGGCCGTGGGTTGCGACCCGTGTTGGTGGAGGAGGGGATCCTGGTGGCTGAGGTCTGCAGGTGCTTGGTGTAACGCACCTGTCCGACCAACACTCCACTTTGGCCCCATATTCATCTAGACGGGAGGTCAAGTTTGACCCGACTTGATCAATCGGCTAGTCATGCCGAGCTGATTTTTATTGACATGCCTTAGTATTGATGTATTTGTAACCCTTTCGTTATTTTCTGACTTTGCAAATTTCCAATACGCCGACGTTTCCATGTTAATATATTTATATCAAGCGGTGGCTTAGGGTCAATCAGATATATCTTATGTCTGAATATAGTCTCTTTGTATCCTCTTGGTGTCATTCTTACTGGATGTCCGTTTGACTTGACACCGCCCTTGTTGGCGCTCCGTGGCGGGCGGGGAGCAAGGATTCTGAATTTTATTCATTAAACCATGGCTCTTACTAAAAAACGCTGTTACCCATCAGGTTTAGAATCTTCTATGAATTATGAGCAGATTACTTCAGTTGTAGAACACTGGCCCCGCTTCATCACACTTGAAGCAAAGTTATCAGAAAAACAAACAAAGCCCCTTACAAAGGTGTCGCCTTTTCTCATACAGAAAGGAATACAGGGAGTAATTGGAACTCCAAAATCTGTAAAAAAGTTAAAATCTGGAGCTCTTCTAATTGATGTCTCTAAACCAGAAGTCTCTGTCGAGACTGTAGCTCTACTGGTTTATACTTAAAACAAAGGAAGAGAAAAGTAGCAGTTGGGACTTGAGACTTTAAATCAGCAATAAATAGAAAAATGATCCTTGCCACTCATCAAAATAAAAACCAATGCACAGAATTATGTATCTTAGTGTAGTCTACTTGTGTGCCAAGTTTTACTGAAATCGAACCAAATCTGTAGGAGGAGTAGCATTTTGAAAGAATTTCAAAGAAATTTCTATTTTTAGTAACCACGGCAACACCGTTCATCGAAATCAAAAACCGATGCACAGAATTATGTATTTTAGTGTAGTCTACTTGTGTGCCAAGTAATACTGAAATTGGACCAAAACTGTAGGAGGAGTAGCATTTTGAAAGAATTTCACAGAAATTTCTATTTTTAGTAACCACGGCAACACCGTTCATCGAAATCAAAAACCGATGCACAAAATTATGTATCTTAGTGTAGTCTACTTGTGTGCCAAGTTATATTGAAATCGGACCAAAACTGTAGGAGGAGTAGCATTTTGAAAAATTGTTTACAGACAGACAGACGGACGGACGGACGGACGACGGACGCATTACTATCGCATAAGCTCTTCTGGTCTCTGACCAGTAGAGCTAAAAACAACAGTCTTCATCCTTGCTGGCATTGAATACTCTAGCAGATATCCCTGTTATCGGTAAAATTCACTCTGGGCTCAACCAAAGTAAAGGTATTCTGTATGACAGAGATCATGACCTTGACGACATTCCTGAACAGGAAATCCAATCTGAACTGGAATCTCAAGGCGTGATCTCTGTAAAACGGTTCATGAAAAAGCGCAACAACATCGAAGCGACGAACACTTACTTGTTAACTTTTTGCTCACCTACACTTCCAACAAACATTAAAGTTGGTCTGTATGTCATGAAAATTGAAATGTTTGTTCCCAATCCATTGACTGTTTCAAGTGTCGGAGATTTGGACACGGACAATCAAACTGCAAAGGCAATGATACATGCTTCAGGTGTGGTGAGGAGGGGCATGATGGCAAAGGCTGTCAAAAAGACCCCAAATGCAAGAATTGCAAGGGGGACCACATGGCTTCCTCAAAACAATGCCCAATATGGCTAAAAGAAAAAGAAATTCAAAAAGTTAATACAGAAAAAAGGATTCCCTATCCAGAAACAAAAAAATTGGTCAATAAGTATACTGTACCTAAACCTAATCTGCCATCATACTCAACAGTTTTAAAAGCATCCTCAAAGAAGGATTCGTCTACTCAGGTTTGTGAGAATGATCTTTCTCTACAAATCTCAACATCCAATGTTCCTTTGTCATCTAATGGCAACTCCAAAGCAGTTTCATCACCTACTTCTGCAAGCCCTACAACAGTGGGTACTCCAAAGTCTGTAGCTGAAGCTACATCAAAACCCGCACCTGCAGGCTTAACTAAATCGTCTGGGAGACAAAACAGATCTCCCTCCAAAAATACCCAAAAGCAATCGAGCGATCGGTTGCGCAAAGGGTCACATGATCCCGTCGCTCTTCACAATAAATTTGGGATCTTCGAGGAAATGGACGTTACACCGTGCCATTCTTCCTCGCGAGTCCAAAGTAAGTCACCCAATAAAAATAAAGGGAGGATATCCCCCATTACTCACAACAAGTAAAAATGATTCATCCTACTTTTATACAATGGAATTGCCGAGGTTTTAGAGTTAATTTTAATGATTTATCCCTTTTAATTCAAGACCATTGCCCTGTAGCTTTATGCTTACAAGAAACACATTTAAAAGAAACGGATAAAATTAGCATTAAAAACTATAGTATGTATAACCATTATGCTCTGACTGAAAGAGCGTCTGGTGGTACGTCTATAGCAGTTAACAATAAATACATTCATAGCCAAGTACCTTTGAAAACTAGTCTACAGGCAGTAGCTGTTCGCCTTTCTCTTGATAAAACAATGACACTTTGTTCTGCATGTTTATGTACCTCCAAACTATCAATTACAATCTTTGGAACTTTCAGATTTAATACAACAGCTTCCTACACCATATCTGATTATGGGTGACTTTAATGGCCATAATCCGTTATGGGGTAGTGACAAAATAACAGATAAAGGGAAAAAGATCGAAGAAGCAATAGCACATCATAATCTGTGTATGCTAAATGATGGCTCTAACACGTACCTACATCCGGGTAATGGTTCATACTCTTCTATAGATATCACTTTAGTAGATCCTTCTTTACTCTTAGATTTAAGTTGGTCAGTACATGACGATTTATGTGGGATTGATCATTTCCCAATAATCGTCGAAGTAAATAAACCTTCAAAAAATAGTTATATCCAAAACTGGAAACTAAACAAGGCTGATTGGACAAAATTTGAACAATTATGCTTACAAGATCTTTTGGCTGAGAAGTTTGAAAACCATCCTGATCCTATTCAAAAATTCACTGAAATACTATTAAGCACGGCAACTAAATGTATACCTAAAACTTCGGCAAAGTCTACAAAAACTAAAAAAACCATGGTTTTCAGAAGAATGTGATGATGCTATTAAAGCTCGCAAAAAAGCTGAAAAACTATTCAATAGATTACCAACATCAACAAATTTAAGCAATTTCCGCATATTTAGAGCAAAAGCTCGTAGAACCATTAATTTTAGCAAACGAAAATCTTGGAAAAAATTTGTTTCCAGTCTAAATTCGCATACTCCGATAAATAAGGTTTGGAACGCAATAAGAAAAATTAAAGGAAAGGGTCCTGAAAAATATCAGCATCTTAATATTGGAAATCAAATAATTACGAATAAAAAAGAAATAACTAATGAAATAGCTAAAACAATTTCTAAAAATTCTTCCACAAACAATATGAGCCCTACATTTATTCCATATAAAAACTCACAAGAAGAGAAAACCTTAAATTTTACATCTGAAAACCGGGTATGTTATAATCAACCATTCACATTAGATGAACTGCAAAAGTCTTTAGATAAATCTCATGATACTGCGGTAGGACCGGATCAAATTCATTATCAAATAATTAAACATCTCCCCCAAAATAGTAAAGAATGTCTTTTGCAAATTTTCAATTCTATCTGGACACGAGGTCTATTTCCACCGTCCTGGACCCAAGCTACCATTATCCCTATTCCAAAACCTGGAAAGGACCATACAGATCCTAATAACTACCGACCAATTGCTTTAACAAGCTGCTTATGTAAAACCATGGAACGGATGATCAATGAACGCCTAATATGGTTTCTTGAAACCAATAACATTTTAACCAATATACAATGTGGTTTTAGAAAAAACGAAGTACTATTGACCAGTTAGTACGACTGGAAACCTATATTCGAAATGCTTTTATACATTAAGAGCATGTTGTATCTGTATTTTTCGATTTAGAAAAGGCCAATGATACCACATGAAGATATGGCATCTTGAAAGATCTTTACAGTATGGGCCTTAAAGGACACTTGCCCAATTTTATAAAGAATTTTTTGAATGATAGACATTTTCAAGTACGTTTGGGTTCTACATACTCTGACAATTTTGAACACTAAATGGGCGTACCACAAGGTAGTATTTTATCGGTCACATTATTCAGTATAAAAAGTAACAGTATAGCTGAAGTGCTTCAAAATGATATGCATGGAAGTCTTTATGTCGATGATTTTGTTCTCTGTTTCAAATCTAAAAGTATGAATTATATTGAGCGAAAATTACAGGTATGTCTAAACAAAATACAAAATTGGGCTGATATGAATGGATTTAAGTTCTCAAAAAGTAAAACCTCCTGTGTACACTTCTGCTCCAAATGGAAAGCTCATGATGAACCACGTGTGTTACTAGATGGAATCCCTATAAAAGTAGTAAAAGAGATTAAATTTTTAGGCATAATCTTTGACAGCAAACTTTCTTTTATATCACATATTAAAATGCTGAAAGAAAAATGTAAAAGGCATTGGATGTAATAAAAGTCATTGCGAATACAAAATGGGGGGCAGATAAAAATACTCTATTGAAACTCTATCGCTCTTTAGTTAGATCTAAATTAGATTATGGTTGCATTATAAATGGCTCGGCAAGAGCTTCATACATGAAAGCTCTTGACGCAGTCCATCATCAAGGCCTTCGACTTTGCTTGGGAGCTTTTCGAACTTCTCCTGTAAATAGTTTATATGTCGAAGCAAATGAGCCACCGCTGGACTTGAGAAAAATCAAACTCACCTTACAGTATATTCTCAAATTAAAAGCAAGTATTAATAATCCTGCTTATGATTGTGTTTTTAATCCGCAGTATGAACATATGTATGATAAATGTAAAACTTGTATAAAGCCTATTGGTCTAAGATCTAGAAAACATATCAGAGATTCCGAAATACCTTTGGATATCATAAAAACTACAACTTTATCTGAAATACCACCATGGAAATTAATTAAACCAAATGTAGACACATCTTTAACTGAGTTTAAGAAATCAGAAACCAATTCTCTTGTTTTTAAACAGAAATTAGCCGAAATAAAACAATCAAAAAATTCTTCAGTCGAAATTTATACAGATGGTTCTAAAGACAACAATAAAGTAGCTGCGGCTGCAGTGAATAAAAACAATGTTTTCTCTTTACGGCTTCCAAATGAAGCAACAATATTTACAGCAGAAGCAAAAGCCATACAGCTAGCATTTGAATATATAAAATCCTTTAATGAAAACGATTTTACAATATTTTCGGACTCGTTTCTTGCTTACAATCTATACAAAATATGAATATCGATCTACCATACATTCTAGATATACTGATTCAGTACTTTCATTTTACACAACAAGGTAAAGTAGTTGATTTTTGTTGGATTCCAAGTCATATTGGCATTATTGGAAACACTAAGGCTGATAGTGCTGCAAAAATGGCCCTTCAATATGACATAACCTGCTTTAAAATTCCTTATACTGATCTGAAATATAAAGTGAAACTTTATGTAAATTCTATTTGGCAAGTTTATTGGGAGTTTTGTGATACAAGTAAACTATATGCTATAGAGCACAAAGTAAATAACAAATCATCTAACTTTGGCCTTAAACGTCAGGATGAAGTGATTATTTCAAGACTACGTATAGGTCATTAAAAAATAACTCATGCATACTTATTTAAAAGAGAATTACAGCCAGAATGTATATCATGTGACTGTCCGCTTACTATAAATCATATTCTTTTAGAATGTACTGATTTTTCGCCTATTCGAGGTAGACTTTTCAATAATGTACAAACGATGCGTGAACTGTTTACAAAAGTTAATGTTCATACAATTTTAGATTATTTACATGAAACTGATTTTCACCGTAAAATTTAATGGTACACACTGCAATATATTTGGTTTATTAAAACATGTTTTATTTTTAACTGTTTAAATATTTTTAAATTTTTAAGTCCGTCGGATGGGACGTAAAACGGTGTCCCGTGTCAAGGATTACAACCCCCTTGGCACGCAAATGATCGTTTCTCTGGTTTTCGAAAAAAGAGTAGGCTCATTAAGGGCCGCCAGAGAAACCAAAAAACTCTCAAAACTGATCATTTAACATATTTTCCTGCCGAAATATGGCTGAAATATTGCCGACTCGGCGTTAAATACCAATCAATCAGATTACCCCAGACTTTGATCAAATTAGAGTAGCTATCAGGAAGATTAAGATGGATCATCAACCTGGTATTACAGTGAAACCTAAGCAGGTTACAGCTAAATCAGCACAGTCCACCACAGACGAGAGGTTTAGTCAGATACAAGCACAGATTCAGCAACTATCAGCACAGATACAGCAGATGGCTAGACCCCAGCACCAAAATCAATCTCCCCAGTATTACCAGTATGGGCCCAGACCATCATTTCAGAGAGGAAGAGGAAACTTTCATGCGTACAAAAGAAGACCCGATATGCTGAGATGCCTACTCCTCCTGAGGTAACGAGTGATCCAGCCCAACCAACAAGAGATCAACAAAAAGGTAAGATTGTTTGTTTCAGATGTCATCAAGAAGGTCATCTAGCGATTGGATGTAGAGTCAAGTTAGATCATCAGAGGAAACAAGGTCATTTAAACTTCAACAGGCCAAATCCTAGGGTCGAGGATCAGGCCAGATCAAAGGGAGGCCCAGTGACAAGGAAGCAATAGTTGGAATATCTAACGAGGTGAACATTGAGATTGAGCAGGTCACTTGCCCAGCACTCATTGACACAGGTGCTACAGTGTCTACCATAAGTTCCGACTTTTATGACCAGTATTTATCTCATAATATTGAGATTCATCCTCTTGAAGAAATACTGCATATTGAATGTGCAGATGGACAACATATGCCCTACTCAGGCTATATATCTGCTAGCATTAAGCCTTCTGGTACACCTCATGATGTCTTGAATGATTGCTTGTTTTTGATTGTACCTAACAGCAATTATAATGCTAGAGTACCCGTTCTCATTGGTACCAACATTATTAGTCGTCTCATAGATATTACCCGAGATGAGTTCGGATCGAGATATCTTCAAGATGCTCAACTACAGACTTCATGGTATTTAGCTTTTAAGTGTATGACCTTGAGGCAGAGAGACTTACAGCGACACAACAATAGACTTTGTCTTATCAAGTCTGCATCTACAGAACGAGTGATTATTCCACCCAATGGAAGAGTGACGATCGAAGGATACATGGATAAGAAGCTACCATATCACAGAGTCCTTGCCATGCTTCAAGCTTCAAGGAAATCCATTATTCATACTGATCTGGATATCACTTCATCACTCCATCTGTACGACCATGAGTCTAGCGCTACTATTCCTGTAGAGATATGTAATGTTACCACAAGAACCGTTGCAGTTCCACCACGAGCAGTTTTGTGTGAACTTCAGCCTGTCCAGATATTGAACACCATGGTGCCTGAGACTACTATCAGTCCTGATTTACAGAACATCTATGACAAGATCAAGATTTCACCATCAGTGTCTACAAAAGAACAACATCAATGTAAGGAACTGATCTCAGAATTTTCGGACATATTTTCTACCAGCTCAACAGACATTGGTACAACAGATAAGGTGAAACATCAGATCAACCTGTATGACACAACAGCATTCAAACAGAAGAATAGAAGGATTCCACCAGCTATGATTGAAGAGGTCAGGACACATATCCAAGAGTTATTGGCAAGCGGAGTGATACGTCCATCACACTCTCCTTTTTCATCCAACGTTGTATTGGTAAGGAAACAGGATGGGACATTGAGACTTTGTATCGACTACCGTCAACTAAACTCCAGAACCATTAAGGATAATTACGCACTCCCTCGCATCGATGAAATATTAGACTCCTTATCAGGTAACAAATACTTCACTGTACTAGACATGAAATCGGGCTACCACCAGATACAGATAGAAGAATCCCATAAAGAAAGAACAGCCTTCACAGTTGGCCCGTTAGGCTTCTACGAGTTTAATAAGATGAGCTTTGGACTCGCCAACGCACCAGCAACGTACCAACGACTTCAAGAAGACTGCTTGGGAGATCTTCACTTGAAGATATGCTTCATTTATCTTAACGATCTGATTATATTTTCAAGAACTTTTGAGGAGCATTTGCATTGGAGAGACTAAGTCAAGTTTTTACCAGGATAAGACAGTATATGGATTAAAACTCTCGCCAAAGAAGTGCTCATTCCTGATGGACAAGGTTAAGTAAATCGGCAATATAGTTTCAGAAGAAGGTGTTCAGGCAGATCCAGATAAGATAGAGAAAGTGCGAAATTAGCCAACACCAAAGAACCCTGAGGATGTGAGTTCTTTCCTAGGCTTCGTAGGATATTATAGAAAGTTCATTCAGAATTTTTCCAAAATTGCCCGCCCAGTAATAGATGTCATGGCAACTGGTAAGAAGAGTCGCAACCCCAATACCAAGCAGCTGTCCAAGTGGAAATGGGATGAAGAACAGGAGAGAGCATTTTCAGTGTTGAAGGATAAATTGACATCCCCACCTGTTCTCCGATACCCTGACTTCTCCAAGCCATTTGAGCTCCACACGGATGCATGCGGTACAGGGTTGGGTGCGGTTCTTTACCAGAACCAGGATGGACATGACCGGGTAATTGCCTACGCCAGCCGCGGGTTAACTAAATCCGAACGGAACTACCCAACACATAAATAAGAGTTCCTCGCTCTGAAGTGGGCCATCACGGAAAAGTTCTGGGATTATCTTATGGGCAACACCTTCACCGTTTTTACAGACAACAACCCTCTGACCTATGTCCTGACTACGGCTAAGCTAGATGCTACTGGTCATCGCTGGATTGCAGCTTTATCAGCATACCATTTCACCATCACATATAAGCCAGGCAAGAACAACGCTGATGCAGATGGGTTGTCAAGACTCCCTGAGGTCATAGACTGCGACACAGTAAAAGCCATTTGTGACTTACAGCAAGGCCAACCACTGATTGAGTCATTGCCAGTGACCATAGCATCCTGTGAACAGCTACAGCTTTCAGATTTTGATCTTTTCCAGCGTATTGATTTACGTGACGTACAGGAAAAAGATGTTACCATATCTACCTGGAAAGATGCTGTCAGGAATGGAACCCGGCCTAAGAAAGAAACTATCACTACAGATCAAGACAGGATCTTGTTCAAGAATTTCAACAAGCTTAGGATTGTAGATGATTTATTAGTAAGAGTCACCAGTGCTGATGATAAGAAACATCAACAGGTTCTTGTCTCTCCAGAGGTCGTTCCTATTTTACTGGACTTTCTACACGACAGAATGGGACATCCAGGTAGAGAAAAGAACCACAGCATTGGTAATGGACAGGTTCTACTGGCCGAGAATGTGTACAGACATTGCCAATTATATTGAATATTGCGGTAGATGTTTAAAGTTTAAAACACTAGACAACCAGCTAGCTTCATTGGTCAGTATATCTACAACTCAGCCCCTAGAGCTTGTATGTATGGACTTTTTAACCCTTGAACCATCTAAAGGCGGAGTTTAGAATATATTGGTTATTACTGATCATTTTACCAAGTTTGCAGTAGCTGTCCCAACCAAAAAACCAAACAGCGAAGACCACAGATGACGCTCTGCTCAACCATTTCATCATCCCTTATGGACTTCCGCGACAGATTCATTCGGACCAAGGTACAAATTTCTCAAGTAAATTAATTCAGGAATTATGTTTTATTACAGGTATTTCAAAGTCTCGAACTACCCCTTACCATCCTATGGGTAATGGAATCACCGAAAGATTTAATCGAACCTTAATATCCATGCTCGGGACCCTTCAACCTGAACTCAAGTCCAACTGGAAAGCCTACATAGGTCCATTGATCCATGCATACAACGCCACCAAACATGAAACAACAGGTTATTCTCCATTTTACCTGATGTTTGGGAGAGAACCGAATCTACCAGTGGATTTAGTGTTTGGGTTAGACAATGGCGAGAAGACCAAAAGCTTTTCCAATTATGTCCAGAACTTACAGGACCGATTGAAGAAAGCCTATGACATAGCGAATACGGCAACAAAGAACAGCCAATCCAGACACAAGGCCTTATATGACTCAAAGACCAGGGGAGGTATACTGAGTACTGGAGATAGAGTACTGGTGAAAGTGGTTGCCTACGATGGGAAGCACAAGACTGCTGACCGATGGGAAGATCACCCCTACGTCATCATAGATCAACCCAGCACCAATATTCCTGTTTTTAGGGTTAGAAGGGAGGATGGGGAAGGCAGATGCAAGACCTTGCATAGGAATTTGCTTCTACCCATTGGAACCAAACTCCCATCTCCAGTACCAGCACCAAGAAAGAGCACGAAAAAGAAGGATTCACATCATAAGCCGTCCAGTCCACCTATCGAAGGATGGTGATGACGATGATGATGAATCTGAGTACTATTTTATGCCAGGTACCGGTACCACCAAGACTCCAAAGGACCAGAGTATGGAGGACGCTCCAGTGTCCATTAGTAATTCTACTAATGAGGAAGACGAAGGTCAGGAGTCAGAGTTAGCAACAATGGATGAGGATGTGCTCAACGAACTTGTTCCTGAGGATGACCCATCGGAAGATCCTACTGCTGAAGAGACCGAAGAAAATCAGTCTACGGAGGGAGCAGTAGCAGAGGAGGATCATTCTGGTGAGGAGACAAAATCAGATGATAACACTGTAGAGGACCCATCTCCCCCACAGCGTAGATCAGCTAGAGTTAGAGCCAAACCAAAGTGGACAGACGACTTTGTTATGTCTCAACAATTACAGTCCTCAGAATGGCTAGAGATAGCAAGATATTTGCAGACATTAGTGGCTAACGGAGAATTTGCCAGTATGGATAAAGTAGCTGCGAAAGCACTTGTATCCGTAATCACAGGTAAGTGATGTTTTATCCTTATTTTATTACGCTGTTTCTTTTCCAGCATTTTTGTTACATTCTCGGGTTTGGTCAATGGCGCGGACGCCATTCTTGCACCAGGGGGAGAATGTGACAGACTCATGTTTTTATATAATATGTACATGTGCGTAGCAATGCATACTGCATGTGCATCTACTCACTGATTTAATTATGTATGTTTTTACTTGCAGCACACTTCTACAGCTGAATTATATAATTATTCATTTAATCTGTAGTTAAGTGTATTGATTTTTAAATTATTCTTTTCCAGAGAGGTCCAGAATTAGCCTCAGGGCGCTAATTATATTCTGGCCATGGTCATTTTGTATCTTTTAGTTTCATTGGTTTTTTAGTGTTGTCTTATGCTTTTCTATTGGTTTTTGTTTTTCCCTCCAAGTTTTCTTTGTGTTTTTGGTTAATTCTTGCTTGGTTGCCATATCACACCTCCTAACCTCATTAGCATAAATCGGAAGAATTCGGAGATAAACGTAATAAAATATGAACAAAATCCGTAAACGTCCGAACAGCTTTCCTCGCGAGAATTCAGCGAGACCAACATGCTACAGGTGAAAATCGAGAGAGAAATTCAACATGGAAAAAGAGGTAAAACTTTATGTTATCTCGATTTATAAGATTTGTAAATAGCAAAAAGTTGAAAAACAAACGTTTCTTTACCTGAAAAGTGAAAGTAGGTTTGCAGTTTCTTATTCTGTCAAGTGCTATTGCACTTTAAAGTGTCAAAACAGCACCTCTCGATTTTGTAAACATGTTTCCACGTGGACGGGAGTAGTTGTGATGGTCAACATTAACCCACATACACTGATTTAGTGAAGAAAAACACTCGTAAGTAGAATTTCATTTATTTTTTCGATTACCTCTAGCACAAAATGGCTAAATATTTTAGGGCATGTTTTTCAAATGCTGTTAATAGCATGTCTAAAATTGAAGAGAAAATGCAGGTGTGCTATAGTTCGTTCCTACTTGTAAGGTAGTCTACTATGCATGCAAATACTTATCAATACCCAGTGATTTGTGAGAACCATATGTGTTTTTTCAAATACCAAGAGACTAGCCTAAAATTTAATTCTATCCGTACTCATCATCTCATGCATACTTGTGTATGCACAAGAAATCCTTCCGAATTTCCTCTACATATATATACATGTGTACCTGGATAAAGAATTAAAGGTTTGTTTACATTTGTTTGCCGTTTTAATAGTGTCAGCAGTTTATATCAATCATGCAGTTTTCACTAGAGCCTTCTGATCAAAATATGGTTGTTACGTTTCTAATTTAATATCATAGAATTTATGATCAGATGATGTCAATGCATGCAGTTCTCACATACTTGTGTATATATCAGGTATGAAACTTCACATATGCAGTTGTTGCCCGCGTGGCGCAGTGATTAGAGAGTCTGCTCTAGAGTCAGGAAGTAAGGAGTCAATCCGATCAGATGATGTCAATGCATGCAGTTCTCACATACTTGTGTATATATCAGGTATGAAACTTCACATATGCAGTTGTTGCCCGCGTGGCGCAGTGATTAGAGAGTCTGCTCTAGAGTCAGGAAGTAAGGAGTCAATCCTTACGTCGCTAATTCCAATCCCACTGTGGGAAGTGGAGACAGGTCCTTGGATGAGACCGTATAAACCGAGGCCCCGTGTCGCTGTAGGTGCTGGCACGAAAAAGATTCCTCCCTGCTCAAAGGCCCTCACCCAAAATTTGTAGCCCTCCACCGGCAAGTGGTGGCGTCTCCATATGAGTGAAAAATTTTCGAGAGGGACAATCTAAACAACATACAATCAATCAATCACATATGCACGGACAGACATACCAATTACTTAATATAGCCTCCCACTTTTCAAGCGGGGGGTATAATAAATTAAATGCATGCGTGCATCAATCTGTGTAATGAAAAAATATTGCTAAAGATAATTTACATTGATGTTTTGCATTTTTGTTTATAAGAATACATGTATTTAGTTTACATATTGTTTAATTATTTCAATGTGTTAAATGAAAAGTAATTTTCTTTTTTGTTTGTCTATTGCAGGTACAGCTGTAGCAGCTATCTCCAGGTATGACAAAAATAACACAATTGACCCTATAAGGTTAAATAAACAAACATTATTGAATATAGAAAATGTATATAATGAAGCACAAATGTGAAATCATTGTAGGCCCAGGCTAGAAATAGTTTTCTTTCACTGCTCACTCAGGCTTTTTACTGGTCAGATCATCATATCACTATCCAACTCCCAGGCTACTAGATTCAATAAAAAAGAGACTGACCCAAAACCATAATAATAATAATAATAATCATGATAAATGTAATAGTTATATTTTGTTTATTTAATGTGATACACAGTTGGACAAATAATTAATCTAAACAAAACAGGATTCCGAAATGACAGAACTTTGAAACAAGCCTGTCAAGTCACTAGCCCAACTATACTGTAATTGTATTTTGTTATACATGTACATAGAACTGACCCAAAAGACAGATGCCCCCTACCATGTACTATCCTAGATAAAACAAAAATCACTGACCCCAGTCCAGTGGGCCTTCAATTATTTTTTAGCCTTGCATTGTAAAGTCAGCTATCGAGACATTCCATCCTTTTTGTTGTTTGTTTTTTAATGATATGCACCATCCCACACAAATTATACACCAAGAAAATATATTTTTTTTCTCCACTTTTAAAATATGGGCTTTCTTTTGAAGAATGACATTGTTGATTGAATTTAAAAATGGTCTTCAATATGTATGCACATGGTAGTGATGACACTGTATTAAATGCACAAAAATTATAATTTCATTAAAATGAAACAAAAAAGCAAATATAAACTTTTAAAAAAGAAAATCAAATCAATTCATTTGTAATGTGCAATGATCGAATGTTTCTTGCAGGATATACTCTGAAGACAGTGATGTGCAAGTTCAAGGTTTGCTTGTTGTGAGTATTGCATGTATATGTATAACTGTAAGGATAAAATTATAACATACTTGATATGCAACATTATTATTTAATTATTATCATCCTGATCATGCTGATTGGAATAAACAATGAAAAAATATTAAGCATGCCCAGTTACTCCAATATCTACATTTACAGGTATATCAATGTATAAAAGAATCCTGTGTAAAGTTATATATATATATATATATAGAGAGAGAGAGAGAGAGAGAGAGAGAGAGAGAGATGTTGATAAAAGGGTCAATATAATTGAAAATCATGCATCAGTGATTTTTGTTTTTGTTTAATTCTCAAAAGATTTAATCACATTCTGTTCTATTTTCAGCAGATACTTTAATAATAAAGAATGGGTGAAAAAATTCTCACATTATCATGCTGCATAATAGTACATGTAAGTTCAAAGGCAGAAGAAAATCCATTAAAAAAGAATTTATAAATACAGTTGGTTGTCTGTTTCAGCAAACAATTTAATGAACTGAAAATTATGCTGATACATAATCAGCATATTATGCAAACTGTAAATGATTGCATTACATATTTTTCTGATTTGCATGTAGTGCACTGATATTTGTCAGTATTTTTAGCTCACCTGAGCCGAAGGCTCAAGTGAGCTTTTCTGATCAAAATTTGTCCGTCGTCTGTCGTCGTTGTCGTTGTCGTTGTTGTTGTTGTCGTCGTTGTAAACTTTTCACATTTTCATCTTCTTCTCAAGAACCACTGGGCCAATTTCAACCAAACTTGGCACAGAGTATCCTTGGGTAAAGGGGATTCAAGTTTGTTCAAATGAAGGGCCGCGCCCTTTTCAAAGGGGAGATAATCATGAATTTGTTAAAAATTAATGGCATTTTTAAAAAATCTTCTTCTCCAGAACCGCTGGGCCAGGAAAGATGAAACTCATGTGGAAGCATCCTCAGGTAGTGTAGATTCAAGTTTGTTCATATCATGACCCCCGGGGCAAGGGTGGGGCCAAAATGGCCGACCCAAGTTTTACATAGGAATATATAGGAAAAATCTTTAAAAATCTTCTTCTCGAGAACTACTGGGCCAGGAAAGATGAAACTCATGTGGAATCATCCTCAGGTAGTGTAGATTCAAGTTTGTTCAAATCATGACCCCCGGGGCAAGGGTGGGGCCAAAATGGCCGACCCAAGTTTTACATAGGAATATATAGGAAAAATCTTTAAAAATCTTCTTCTCCAGAACCACTGTGCCAGGAAAGATGAAACTCATGTGGAATCATCCTCAGGTAGTGTAGATTCAAATTTGTTCAAATCATGACCCCCAGGGCAAGGGTGGGGCCAAAATGGCAGACCCAAGTTTTACATAGGAATATATAGGAAAAATCTTTAAAAATCTTCTTCTCAAGAACCACTATGCCAGGAAAGATGAAACTCATGTGGAATCATCCTCAGGTAGTGTAGATGCAAGTTTGTTCAAATCATGACCCCTGGGGCAAGGGTGGGGCCAAAATGGCCGACCCTTGTTTTTCATAGGAATATATTAGAAAAATCTTTAAAAATCTTCTTCTCGAGAACCACTGGGCCAGGAAAGATGAAACTCATGTGGAATCATCCTCAGGTAGTGTAGATTCAAGTTTGTTCAAATCATGACCCCCAGGGCAAGGGTGGGGCCAAAATGGCCGACCCAAGTTTTACATAGGAATATATAGGAAAAATCTTTAAAAATCTTCTTCTCCAGAACCACTATGCCAGGAAAGATGAAACTCATGTGGAATCATTCTCAGGTAGTGTAGATGCAAGTTTGTTCAAATCATGACCCCTGGGGCAAGGGTGGGGCCAAAATGGCCGACCCTTGTTTTTCATAGGAATATATTAGAAAAATCTTTAAAAATCTTCTTCTCGAGAACCACTGGGCCAGGAAAGATGAAACTCATGTGATATCATCCTCAGGTAGTGTAAATTCAAGTTTGTTCAAATCATGACCCCCGGGGCAAGGGTGGGGCCAAAATGGCCGACCCTTGTTTTCCATAGGAATATATTAGAAAAATCTTTAAAAATCTTCTTCTCCAGAACCACTGGACCAGGAAAGATGAAACTCATGTGGAATCATCCTCAGGTAGTGTAGATTCAAGTTTGTTCAAATCATGACCCCCGAGGCAAGGGTGGGGCCAAAATGGCCAACCCTTGTTTTACATAGGAATATATAGGAAAAATCTTTAAAAATCTTCTTCTCGAGAACCACTGGGCCAGGAAAGATGAAACTCGTGTGGAATCATCCTCAGGTAGTGTAGATTAAAGTTTGTTCAAATCATGACCCCCGGGGCTAGGGTGGGGCCAAAATGGCCGACCCAAGTTTTACATAGGGATATATAGGGAAACTTTTTAAAATCTTCTTTTCAAGTACTTGAAAGCTATGATTAGTGATATTTATATGGAATCATCCTCAGGTAGTGTAGATTCTAATTTGTTCAAATGATGAACGCCTGGAGGAGGGGGGGGGGAGAAATTCAAATTCAAGCCCGATTTGCTCAGGTGAGCGCTGTGGCCCCTGGGCCTCTTGTTCATTCAGTTTTCTTTCCACATTATTGCAAATGCTTGTATTTTATTTGGATTAATTAAATGCAGAGGATTGGTATTAACTTATTAATCATATTTGTAGTTCAGCTGTAACAAAAACAAATCATCTGATGAAATCTTCAACCACGAGAATCTAGGAAAGGATGTCAAGTCCAAAGAGAAGGTATGTTGATTACTGGTGATGATATGTTATTGATGTATATAGAGTACAGCAATAAAATAGAGAGGACAATAGTAATCCGTAGACAAAAAATTAAATCTTAATTCTTTTCAAGAATAGGCAGGTCATTATTAGTCACTCTGAGATAGTTAAGAGCAGATTTAGATTTGTTCAGATCATATAGCTATAGGGTAGGGTGGTCCACAGTGGGGGGTCAAAGTTTTATTCTGGAATATTTAAGGCTCAGAAGCCTTTTATTATGAAATCTATTCAAGATTATCAGGGCCACAATACATCATATTTTTTGAACGAAGACATCCTAGTACAGAATCCCAGAATCAAGGGTAATGGATGTGCCATAATAAGAAACAGAATGTTTATCTTGAAAGTCCAGTGTAAATATTGGAAAATCATTTTGTTTATTTCTTGGCTTTTAAGTTAAGTAGAGATTAAGGAGGAACAGGACCTTCTTACTAATTTAATATGTTCTTAACATTTTAAAACGGTCCTGTCATGGGATTTCTTGACTTATTTAAAAGATATTGCCCCACAAATATCGCCCTGTTTAGAGTTTGTTTGGAGTTTAAATACTTCATGTTTAAGGGCCCATAACGGAGTCCATAATGCAAAATTTTACGCACAAACGATAAATATGAAAAGATAACACTATATACTCAAATATTTTAGAATATTCATAGTGTTTAAATTATCTGAAAGCAATTGTTTTAATTTTTTATAGCATTTGGGTGGGATAAATTTATGCATTTTTCAAGGCAGCTTCAACGACAAAAACCTCATTTGGAAAGCATTCTGTCAATAAATATTGCTAAATTTACGATTGAATGGCAGTCCTTCATCGTAATTATTAACTGCATAAATATCGCAGGGTGAAGCTTACCTCAATATCGCACAGGACATCATTGAATTAGACGTAAGCATGATAAAAACGCTTCACGTTTGCATTTTCCGGGTGCGGGAAATCAATTGTGACGTCACACGAAAACATAAACACGCAAATTTATCTAAATAGAGGGAATCTCTGATACCAAACACGAAAAAATATTAATTTTAAAAATCTGCTTCAGAAATTTATCACGATAAATTGACTGAGACCTGTTTATTATGAAATAAAACTGATCATGACGGGTGTAGCTAATGTGTACTTGATCTCGCTGCACTGAGAATTCTAACGCTACGTCTATGACGTCATGGACGTCAAACTGCAGGGTAAAGAGAAATGGATGTGTCGATTTGGCAATTTCACAATATCTAAATGTTGGCGAGATCTTTAAAAATCTTAAATATTTATTTTTAAAAATAAATGTTTAAAAAACAATTTTAGAATAAAACTAGAGCCGAGCTCGTTGCAAAGCAACGAGTAGGTCTTCCGTCGGAGCTGCGGACAGGGAGAAATGACCTTGGGTCAAGGTCATGCCACGTTCTAATGTTAAAGCAATCTTTTAAGGGTAGATGTCATCTTATTTATGTTTTACTATTAAAAAAGATAGTAAAGGAATGTTTGCGACCTTGACCTTGTGAAAATGACCTTACGTCACACCATGACACAAGCTGGTGATAAGCAAAGCCATTTGTGTACTACCGTATTGACGAATTCTTAAGCTATACTTTAATCGATAGGCCTTGTCACAGCTAATACGTCTATACATGTGTAAATCTAGGTATGAAAGCGTTATCCTTTCTTTATCAAAAGTCATGGTCAATTTTAAGCAATGTTTAAAGCCGGTTAAACTTCAAGGTCAAAGTTCATTATATGCTAGTATTTGAAATGATTTTATCACAGGTTACATACATTTGATTTTTGTGTAATACGAAAACCCTATCTCTTCTCATTCATCAAGGTCACGTTGTCAAAATCAGCGTATCGGTATTTAATAAATTTTGTTACAGGTGATACACAGTGGTAAAATAAAAGCCCTAATCGATCTCTTTTCTCTCAAAAGGTATGACTATGGTTGATGTTTTTGAAAAATGGGTCAAACTTCAAGGTCAAAGGGTCAAAAGTCATAATGAATTTTCAAAGGCGTTGACACAGGTATTACATGTACATGTTTATAAAAGGAAAGCTTTCAATAGTTATGGTCAATTTAAAGTAATGTTATTTTTAGCTCTACTGGTCAGAGACCAGAAGAGCTTATGCGATAGTAATGCGTCCGTTGTCCGTCCGTCTGTCCGTCTGTCTGTCCGTCTGTCTGTAAACAATTTTTCAAAATGCTACTCCTCCTACAGTTTTGGTCTAATTTCAGTATAACTTGGCACACAATTAGACTACACTAAGATACATAATTCTGTGTATCGGTTTTTGATTTCGATGAACGGTGTTGCCGTGGTTACTAAAAATAGAAATTTCTGTGAAATTCTTTCAAAACGCTACTCCTCCTACAGTTTTGGTCTGATTTCAGTATAACTTGGCACACAAGTAGACTACACTAAGATACGTAATTCTGTGTATCGGTTTTTGATTTTGATGAACGGTGTTGCCGTGGTTACTAAAAATAGAAATTTCTGTGAAATTCTTTCAAAATGCTACTCCTCCTACAGTTTTGGTTTGATTTCATTATAACTTGGCACACAAGTAGACTACACTAAGATACATAATTCTGTGTATCGGTTTTTGATTTCCATGAACGGTGTTGCCGTGGTTACTAAAAATAGAAATTTCTGTGAAATTCTTTCAAAATGCTACTCCTCCTACAGTTTTGGTCTGATTTCAGTATTACTTGGCAAACAAGTAGAATACACTAAGATACATAATTCTGTGTATCAGTTTTTGATTTTGATGAACGGTGTTGCCGTGGTTACTAAAAATAGAAATTTCTGTGAAATTCTTTCAAAATGCTACTCCTCCTACAGTTTTGGTTTGATTTCATTATAACTTGGCACACAAGTAGACTACACTAAGATACATAATTCTGTGTATCGAATTTTAATTTTGATGAACGGTGTTGCCGTGGTTACTAAAAATAGAAATTTCTGTGAAATTCTTTCAAAATGCTACTCCTCCTACAGTTTTGGTCTGATTTCAGTATAACTTGGCACACAAGTAGACTACACTAAGAACATAAAGAGACTTTATCAACGATCATTATTCTATTTAGTTTCAAATCCCAGCTGCTTAAGTACTTTTCTCTTCCTTTGCTATAAGTTCAAACCAGTAGAGCTTCAGTCTCGACAGAGACTTCTGGTTTAAAGTAATATACGCTATAACGTGCGCCATTTTAAAATACGGCTGGAAATTTATATATTTTGTTTACCAATAAAAGTTACGAAAATGCTGTAAATTACACCATTTAAATAAAATTCGTTATAAAGTTATCAAATTATAATTATTTATTATCCTGCAAGGAGAATAATGTCTATTTTTAAGTAAATCCACCACGTGACGCCGTCGCTACTTTTAGATTGATAAACAAACACGGCGTCAAGAAAACGAGGTAAGCCCTTTGAGATACAACTCGCTTTTGACATGGATGGCGTGTTACTATTAATATAACTTATTTTTAAATGTAATCACTATCAACCATCTATACTCTGTTATGACGCATATTAACCTTTTATTAGTAATCGTTGTCAAAATGCAACGTGCCTCGTTGTCTATAATTTCCCGTGGACATACGTGTCTAAATTTAGACCTACTGTTTACGCACTTCCTTTATCAATATTCATGAAAAGACTGAATTCTTGATTGCAGATATTGCTTTATTGTTCTGTTATTACAACGAGTTTTATAGTTAAATTTTGTGGAAATATTATTTTTTCATTACACTTTATTTGTTTCAAATCATTTAATCATTTTGTTTCACATACAAATCGGCATCCATACGGCGTATATTACTTTAAGTAGGTCAAGCTCCAAGATCAAGGTCACGGGGTTAAAAATCACAGTATATTTGAAAATCACATGTCACAAATAATGCACATGTGAAATATGAAAGTCCTATTTCAACTCATTGAATAGTTATTATCAAGTTTAAAGTTCTCGTGACAGATGGGCACTGTCAGAATGGTTGACAAATAAGGTTTAATGTGCCCTAATAAAAATGAATACACGTTATTTGAACATGAGAATTTGAGAAATACAAAGAATAAAAAACTAGAAAATATTAGAAAAAAATTGCACTGAAGCTATATTCAATATCCGTGTTTTTCAACTGCTTGAATCTAAAAATATTATTTACCGTGTGTCTCTAACACATTCCTAAAATTTTTCTACAGTTAAAAATTCCTTAAAACCGTTTTTAATAGTCCTTCTGAGCCTGAACTTGACATAGTATGGATGGCACTGTAGCTCTCTGGTGATCCATCTCAATTTTTTTAGAACAGCTAGCGAGCTACAGATCTGCAGCATGACAATTGTCATAAAGTTAATTTTACAAATTCATTTGAAATGTAACAGAATTGAATTTTATGAAAAGAATTATTTCTAATGCTTATTTTTAACATATGCTAAAATTATTTACCTATCAAGTTAAGTTAAGACAGTAAAAAGGAATTTGATACTCAGTATTTATCTAAGGAATTAGTGTCATTCCTCAGCCTCAAAGAGCGTTCGACTTGTATGATAATTGCGTATGTGTGATGACCGGACGTGAACATTAGATGTACTGGACATTCTGTCATCAAGAAAATATAGTTTTACTCTGGACTATTCCGAGTTACCAAAACGTTTGTATGTATGTCCATGTGTGAGCGTTTCAACTTGTCTTTGTTTTATGTGACTTGACTTGATTTGTTTTTCAAAATACAAACTTTAACGTTTTATTGCTTGACTTTCGTTTTATAAATCACTTGTGTTACTGTCACCAATTATATTCTATTAACTTTGTTTAATTGTCAGAAATGCAATGCAAAATTCAGGAAATCAAATGCAGCGAAAACTGGTAACCCCCCCCCCCCCCCCAAAAAAAAAAAAAAAAAACTAGTACATGTAGTACATGTACACACCTCGACCTTTTCTTAAATTTATTTGACAACCTGCGAATTAAAAACAATATCGCGTATGATTTTTGGTTAATATTATAATAGGTTATGGATTAATCATCATGGATTTCAACACCAGCCCTGACCTGCCATTCTCGACTCTGAAGGAAAGCATTGTCTCATTTCAGGGGGTTACGTATCGCAATGAGAGGAAATTTAATAATTGAATCTCTTTTAGTCCAATAAACACGAAAGAAAGGCTTGGAATATTTGTATGAAATTACAATAAGAAATTTTGAATTTGTTAGAAGAATTTCTAATTATTCTTTTTTTTCTCGTATTCTTAAAGCTCATGTTGGGTGCTCTTCTGTGTAAAACAGCATGTAGTTTTAGTTAATATCATGTACATGCACATAAAATCGTGTCATTGTGATATTCTAGCCTTTTATTTGAGGAAATAAAAGAAATTTATGAGCATATCATTCGGAAAAAATACAATGATAAGTTATGTAGCAAATTATGCAAAACTCAAAGATACTTAATTTTATTTTCGATTTTCATGAGAATTGAAAACGTCACTTCCACTTACAATTTACTGTGTGCATTTGTCCTATTTATTTGTAATTGCTAATTTAAACAACATCGCAATTTTTTCTGAAATAAATTAAGCAACAATTAGAATAACTTGATATAGGCCCGTATACATATAACGATTGCGATTACTTCAAAGTTGAGAGGGAGACGACGGCGCCTGAAAAAATGTGTACCTTTCCAGTAATATAGAATCATGCGTTCAAATTAAAAACAATTAAGTTGCAGTAGTGATATTCCCGATTCTATAAATAACGAAACTATAATGGACTTCACAAGGGTATAGAATTCAACATTAATTTATGTACATGTTCAATTACAATCAGTATCAAAATTGGCAGAGTTATCGATAGGTCATCCTGCGTCACCTTTCAGTGTAACCGATGGACTCGTCCAGAGAAATCATCTGTACCTGAGCAAAATCGCAGCGCCTTTTATTCATTCGTCAAAGAATAGAATCAGACATTTTATCTTTTAATACTCGTACATGTTCAAGAAAACCTTTATATTTGTGTCTAGAAATATTCTTACGATTAATTCAAATAACAAATTCTTGATTTTAAACTGAGTAAATGGATGACTAGCATCGTTTTAGATAACTCTGGGACTCGCGTAAAAATCAAAGAGCGGTAATGTTGACCTCCGGAATGTATATAGGTCAATGCATGCGCGATCAATAAACAGGTAGCACAACTGTAAACAAAGCAGTCAAGGTCCGAGGAAAATTTACGATGCATGAATAAAATGACAGTGAATGATTTTAATTAAGCTTGATTTTTTTTTTATAAATAATGCAACATTGAGTCTAAATCGAATGAGAGATGATAAGTTTTTTCCTATCTCCCGTTTTGTAATTCAAACTAAATACAAGGAGAAAGTTGTCTCTGAATAATCTGTATGACATCCAGCAAGAGAAGACGTTAAAAACTTTATTTCAACAAAGTTTAACATTCAGTTTAGTTAAGTATACTAGTATTATTCTTATCCAGTTTATTTCAGTTATACGTGTTATACGCGTACGCATAAAGAATTCTTCACTTGCCGTATAAAATTAATCAGTTACCTGTACATAAAGTTTGCAGCTCATTCAATAACACAAGATTCGAACAAAATAACGTTTTCATGAGATCAATAAGATGTTAAAGAACCCATTTCAAATCAATAACCATATCGAAATATTTATCGTTTTTGAGTTATAATGCAAAAATTTTCATGCCCCCTTGACCCCTAATGTGAGGGGCCAGCCCCTTTTTAATGATGTCAAATGATAGATCTTAAAATTATGCACAATATTTGTGAAATATGTTTTAACAAATTATTTTTAGTTTAAAAGATACACAAGGAAATATATGTAAAATTTGGCGCTTTTAGGCATTCTCATTTTTGACCCCTATCTAGCACCGTTTGGAGCGCAGAAATCGAAAAAGAAAAACCGATAGGCACAACTTCAATTCTTCTAGTATTTAAATGCAGTAGACATTCTGCTCCAGCTTTTGTCGTTTCTGAGCCTTTGTCTGGAAACGAACAGTACCAAATTTTCACTTAAAGGGAAATAACTCGAAAGCGGAAGGGAATTTTTGAAATGTATGAAAAGATTTTAATTGAGTTTTGTAACGTCCAAAAACTCTGAAAATTTGAGCGAAATCCGTTCAGAAATGAGCGAGTTACGAGGTCTCAAAGTTGGCGTCTAGGAAAAAAAAAAGAATAATAGGGAATAATCTTAACCATCAGAATCAGTAGAAGGTCTTCCGCCTGAGCGGAAGACCTTAATTACACAAGAACTGTTGATTTTAACAACGTTTAACATGTACATCAGCATCGACTATGACGTAGTCTGTCTTTTGAGTCATGTGACATGTGTCCTGTCTCCCCTTAAAATAATAGAAGTTTTCATAATTTAAATTCCAATTTTATGGGGACTTTAGTTGATATCTATGTAAGGTAAAAAAAAGACACAATTTTCAGAAAGAAAGCAATATTTTGGGGTTATAGAAAAGGGGCATAACTCTCATCATGATAGTAATGATGGATTTCAGATAATGTGAAAAATGTGTACTGTTGGAAAACAAGTGAATACAGTGCAGTCTAAATAAGTATATATAGTTAAACAACAGTATCTTAAAATCAGAAATTTTTGACTACCTATATAGGGTATGTTGACGTTCATGACAGTATTACAAATTGGATGAATTATTTGCAAACACTATATATGATTTACTTTTGTTAATTTAATTTGCTCATTTTGCGCATATTTCTTTCTCATGCAGATCATTAATGAACAATGATAGATTGAATTAGCAACTGTAAATGGCATACATGTATATGAATTTTATATACTCTGTTTAGAGTTGAACTTTGGTATATATCTTTGACAGTTGACACTGAGTGATATTTTGAACATATTGAGATACCAAAGTTATTTTAAAGTCCATTGAACGGCATTTTTTTTTCTATATATCTTACCCTGAATCTCTTGGATATCTCAGTTTTTTTTCAGCAGTCCCATGAGCATTTCAAGATAACAAGTGTGACTTAAATATTTTATTGATTCAATTAATTTATGATGAATTATAAAAATATCAATCATTTACTTTTATGTTAATGCATTAACATTTTATATTTTTCAGGCCATATAACAAATGGTTGCTGAATTCATGAAGACTAGCTGGGATGATACAGTACTTTTCTACTCATATGAACCATATCTAAACATCATTTGAGGATCCCTTTCTCAGAAAAAAAGAATTTGCATATTCAAAGACTCTGTAGTTTATTGTTTATTTGTACGTTGTTTAACATTCTTCTTGAGAAATTTTCACTCATATGGGGATGCCAACATTTGTCGGTGGAGAGCTGCAAATTTTGTCCTTTACTTGGCACAAATTTCTAATTGAGCAATGAGGGATCTTTTTGGTACTAGCACTACTGCAACACAGGACCTCTGTATATACAGTCTCATCTTATGATGTCCGACTGTGGGATTTCGAACCAGCAATTTATGGATCAACTCCTTACTCATGACTCTCAAGCAGATGCTCTTGCCACTGTGCCATGCAGGTGACTTCATAGGTTATAAAATAACATAAGATTTATAACTTAAAACTGATGTTTTTAATTCAATCACAAAATAGAAAATGTTTGCAAAAAAGGGAGGTAATAGCTACATGTAGCTCTCACTGGTATTGCATGCTTAAACTATATGAATTACATATTGTAATTACACATGTATTTTAAACCAGATCAGGAAAGAAAGAAACACTTGAATAATTTTACTATGAATTTTATTATAAGGTTGATTATCTTTAAAAATTGGAACATTAATTTTTTTGAGTAGGAAAAAAAAATATTTAGAATGTACATGTGCACTTTCTAATAAACAAACAGCATAATCTTTATTATCTAGATAGATACCTTCCAGAAATATTTACATGTACTAGTAGCTGCAGATATGTAGCTTAATATGTGAAATCAGGTATACTTGAAACTCAAATTACCTGTATTTATTAAACAGAAATTTAGTGAACACATTCATATACCTATGCAGTATTTCATATTGAAAATACACTGTGTTAATGTTTTACTTATTCAACATAAAAATTGACCAGACGTGATCTTAATGAAATAAAACATATCTCACAATATTTCCCCCCCCCCCCAATTTTATCACAATTTAAATGTATATAAATTGATAAAAGAAACTGACTATACCATCAAAGAAAATCTTGAGTTGTCTTTCCTTGTTTAAAGAAAATATCTGATGCAATGAATTCTCCCTTGGGTTCATGACCCTGAATATTAATAAGGTTGGGAGGTGTGCATATGTGTTGGAAGTGTTTTTGTCATTGAGTTTACCATAGTTGTTTTACATATCAGACATTCGACATAGAGACCAACACTTCCTCTTGCATGGTAAGTAATTCTTTCAGACTAATAAGTAATAAGATTCTAATTTTATTAAATGTGAAATCTGTAATTTTTGCACTTAATTCCTTAAATCACTTTTTCTGGAGTAAATGTATAGTGAGAGTGAGACCTTAGGTATAGAGTTATGTAAATAGTAAATACATTTCTGTCACACTTTTCCTCATTTTTTTAAAGTAAACTTTATTTTATGATTAGTGTAGATATCTACAAAGATGTTTATTGTTGATTTGTAGATATTGAGATATTGTTCTCCATGTATTGCTGTGTGCAGCTTATATGCTGTTATAGTGTATGACCCATTCCCATTGAATGGTACGCATGTTTATTGCTTTTATGTCAAACAATAATTAATGATGTACATATACATTGGAGAGATAATTATTGTAAAGATTTTATTGTTAATATTCATTGATTAAAGCAATGGGAGATTTTATTGTGTAATTTTCATATAATTGAATTATCTCCCTTGGATTTTGATAAAGCTATATATATATGTATATATATATATATATATATATATATATATATATATATATTGAGAATGCCCTAAAATTTGATTTGTGTGAGATAGAAAATTGGTGTTCCAAAAATCAAATGGTGTTAAATACCAACAAGACAAAATCTATGCTCATGGGAACTCGACAAAGAAAATCAAGAATAAATTCCCCTGAACTAAATTTATATGCTTCAAACAAATTAATTGAAAATGTTGAATCTGAAAAGCTTTTGGGAGTACATATTGATCATTCATTGCGCTATAATTATCATATTGACGAATGATTCCTGAGCTGTTTCGAATACTGGTTGTATTTATTTTAAACTAATGCATTACAGATATCCACATTTACGCAGACAGTCACTAGAAAATAAAAGTTCAGTTTGCCTTAACATATCCACGTAGAAAGTGGAGGGGGGGGGGGGTTTACATGTCATATAATGTCTCTATTTTTAAAACACTATATTGTATCATTGATAAATCCTCTATAAAGAATATCGTTGATTGTACCCTAATTCATCTCGAAAATCTGCAGTAAAATTTAAATTCTAATGAATCGATTTCGACTTTTTTTATCAAAATTTTCCCGAACTTTTTCCTAGTACTTTGGCTTTTCCCTTAAATCTATGAATTCTATGGGAGGGGGGGGGGGTCCTGTCCACAAGTACCTGTGATGGACGCGTGTGAAGAAGAAAAAGAGATTATGACGTTATGAGACGTAAATTATTACGCTTGCTTCGTGCGCCGATGTACACTTACATGCTTTCTTAAGTTCTTCATAATTTTCTTATTAAATGTGATATCATCATGAAACTTGCAATGCATGATCATAAAATGTTACCTTTTGCTATGACATGAAAAGAAATTTAATTTAGCAAAAGAGAAACTAAACTGTTTCCCCCGTCTACGACTTTTTTGGGACAACCCTCGTATATACATTTTCAATAAACTAGAAACACCAAAATGTACAATGTTTTAATTCAATTTATGTAAAATTGTAACGGTAATCCTGTTAAAAAGGGCGCTAAATAGTCATTAAAACGAAATAAATAATTATGAAGAGGAACAATTGGAGAATGTCAATATAAGCACTGAATTCAAATTTTTAGTCGTCGGTCGTATAACTCACCTGGCCGTACCGATAAATTATCACACCGCGCGTTTCGCGGTATTCAATTCGTGGGCAGGGTCAGGTATGTTATACGACCGACGACATCCAAAAATTTTAATTCAATGCTTAGATAATAAAGGTATGATCACGATGTAAAACGAACAATAAACGGTTAAATTTACACCAAGATTTTGTATTTAATCTATTTTCTATAGTCAGATAACCGTAATATGAGAGTGTTTTTTTAATAGAATAGATGAAACTGGTTAGAGAATTTTTAATAAACAGAGCAAGTGTCAAATTTTAAACTGTTAACACATAAACAGATGATAATAATTATGGCACGCCAAATTCACAAAAATGAGATAAACCTAGTTTCACAATTGATAAACTAGGTTTATCGACTGTAAACTATAGTTTACAAACTGTAAACTATAATTAACGATTCGTTAAGTATAGTTTTCATCTGTAAAACTATATTTAACGGTTGTTAACTATAGTTTATGAATGATAATCTAAGTTTATCTGTCTGTAATAAGTGTTAACAATAGATTTTGTTGATGAGCATAGTTTCACGTTTGTAAACTATAGTTTACAATCGTAAACTATACTTAAGAGTTGTTAATCATAGTTTCACAAATCGTGAAACTATATTTATCAGATCGTTAACTATAGTTAACGGTTTGTAAACTATAGTTTACAAATTGTGAAACTGTATTTATCAGATAATCCATGTTTTGCAATCGCAAATGATTGTTTTCAGTGTTAAGTATAGTTTACGGTTGTGAAACATAGATTATCGCGTTAACTATGGTTTACGGATGTAAAATATAGATTAACGTTGTTAACTATAGTTTACAGTCCGTAAACTATAGTTTACAACCGATAAACCTAGTTTATCGACTGTGAAACTATGTTTATCTCATTTTTGTGAATTTGGCGTGCCATAAATAATGCTTTATATGGTTTTCACTTGGTATACTACACGTGTACCTTCAAACCATATATATTGGGATTATTCTGCCCCCTTGAAATGAAAAAAATAAAGTTACACAAGTTCATTTAATTTCACACTCACATTTCACAATCAGAATACTTCGTAGATACTTTGACGATGCGCCCGGATCTTGTTTGCTGAGTGATGAGTGGAAATGCCAATGATTTTGACAGATACGGAAAAATTTGTGACTGGTGAAGTGGTAGGTTTCGGAAATTAATTCTGTGGTCTTGGTCGAGTTGGAATTACATCAGCATTTGCAAATGGTTGCAAGTTTTTCTTCCAAATGTTCCTCATTAATGGAGCTGATTGTGTTGGTCTGAGCGTTTTCCTTCTGTAAAGTTTGCTGTCACGGGTCTGTACAATATATGACCTAGGTGCGTTATGTTAACTGTGGCATGTTTCCAGATGTTGCCATCCTGAATCATGACTGGATCTCCATCTTTGAGTTCTAGCAGCACATTTCCAGCTTGTCTGTCATAAAAGTACAAGTTTAGATTTCACTTGTCGCTTTTGTAGTTTCTCTTGTGTTTGGTGGACGTAATAATTTACTTGTACATGTAGTAGCTAGGAAGTAAAGTTTTTAAACGTCTGTTCAAGAATAGCTGAGCTGGTGACTGACTTTTATCTAATGGCGTATTGCGATAGTCCATCAAAGACTTGTATGGACCTTAAGACTTCTTTAGTACATGTAAGCGTTTTACTGTCTGGACCATTCCTTTTACTTACATGTAACCGTTAGACTGAACAAAATAAGGACTAGATGTAATATAAAGTAAATAATTAATAGTCCTGAGCAAATTGTTTGAATTCATTACATGGGTACTGTGGACCATTATCTGAAATCACCTCATCAGGAATCCCATATAGAGAAATGGTCTTCATTCTGCTCATTTACATATCGGCCGGCCATATCTAGATTCCACCACATGTCCTGAGTACGACTTCAAACGAAGTGCTGGTTTCTTAGAGTTCTTCACTAGGTTTCAACTGTTTATATTTTTTTCTGCTCAACACATTACAGTTTGCTCCTCTGTCCAATTGAAATTTAACCATCGACACACACAGTTGTAGTTTTGTTGACCAGTATCTGATTGTACTGTTAACATTCCAAGCATCATCTAGGTCATCAAACTCCTCCTGAAGAGTATGTTCAGATTTGTTGCTTCTACTCATAGGTTTGTGCTTTAACGTTTATGACTTTTTCGATCTACGCTTGTTACATTTACTACAATGTCTACCAATTGTTGGACAGGTTTCACCTCTTTCGTGTTTTGCTTTTACATCTTGTGCAAGATTTCTGGTGCTTAAAATGTTTTCTTGGTCCTTGTGTGAGTTTTGTTTTGGTTTGACTGGTAACTATTTCTGTTAGTTTGTACGATATCAATCTTTGGATCTTGTTCATGCATTGTTTTCAGTTGGGCCTGTGATAACTCAAAAGTATGTGCAAGGTCTATTACCTTCTTTAATGCGAGATTTGAGCCCTCATTTATCAGTTCTTCGCGGATTGTGTTCGACCTTACTTAGAATACTAGCCTATCTCTCACCATCTCGTCTGCAATTTGCTATCCACAGCCCTTAACACCAGCTTTAAGAGAGCTGTGATGAATTGTAAACGAGAGTCACTTTCACTATATACAATGCATTGAAATTTATACCTAGCGAATACGTTGATGGACTTCAGTTCTACATATGCCTTAAATTTCGTGTATAAAGTTTCAAGTAATTTTTCTCATCATTGGTTAGATTCTAAGCTCTATAATACTAGTATATATATTTCTCTGTCCTTTAATATCACCGACCGATAATATCAAAACACTGAATTTTTCTTCTTCACTCTTCTGTTTTGAGCGAACCATGAATTCAACATGCTTTTTAAATATTTGACATCTTTTCGGCAGGTTTCCCGTGTTCCAATTTAGAAGTGGTGTTGAACCAGCTATTGCACTACATACAGTCATATTTGTTTGGGGTTAGGGTGTGTGTGAGAGAGGGTGAGGGAGGGAGGGTGTGTGTGTGTGTGAGGGTGTGTGTGAACTTACTCTTTTTAAACTCTGGAGTTTTTTCCCAGGTATTTTTACATAGACAACCGCATGGAGGTTTCCATCTTTATTAGACTAACAATGTACATGTATATAACAGAACATATTTATAATTCCGGATTACTAATAAATTACAGGGGGTAGCAGTTTATTCTAGAATTCACTACAACACTATTTATTGTGAAGATTTCAAATATCAAAAATAGAGGTTATGATGCAATAAATATTTCTAAGTAATTTTTTTTACTTTTTTCTGATATTGATTAAATTATTTATTTTAAGCTTCTTATTGATAAAATTGCAGAAATCTCAGTGTTAAGTGGTGGATAAAGGATATCGAGATAACGAACAGTATTCAATATCAAAGTCCATAAAACAATTTAAAACAAAAACAGGAACAGAGCAAACACGGACCTCTAAAACATCAGAGATGGGATCAAGTGCCATGGAGGAGTGATAAAATATTTTACCAGCTTTGAGTCTAGAAACTGTCTGAGCAATGTTATCCCTAAATTGACCAAAAAGGAATCAGAAAATCTTGAAGGCCCTTCAACCAATTTTGAAGTTCTGAATTATCTGAAAATATGAAAAATGAGAAAAGCCCTGGACGAGATGGTTTCACCTGCGAATTTTTCATTTTTTTTGGCAGGACATAAGTGCCTTCATTACAAGAGCAATAAACAACTCATATGAATTATCACATTTTACTGAATAAAAGTTAGGCATAATAACTTGCACACCGAAACAGAAAACTAAAACAATTCTTATAAAATTCTTATAAAAATATATACAATTATAAACTTAAACTAATTGATTCACTTGTTTGTCCATTATGTAAACAAGAATTCGAAACAATTAAACATTTATTTTTTGAGTATTTATGTGTAAAAAAAAATATGGTGTTTTTTATTATTAATTTTGATAGACAGGATATACTGTTTGGGAACTCAACAATAAAAACATGTTTAGATTACACAATATAATAAAACTTCCTGTTAAACAATTTATTTTTGCCAGTAGGTTTAAAAATATGCCTAAATTAAGTACTGTAATTCTAGAAAAAAATAGTGTAGATAGAATATTAGTTGAACAAGAGGCCCATGAACCTTATAGATTACCTGAGCATCATGCAACAACTTTCCAACGATTGAATTTGATTCATGTTTTAAACTAGTCATAATGGCATTCACAATTTTGAAAGAGGCACCATTGCTAATCATAAGTATACAATTAGCATGTTTGGTTTGGTTACTTTCAAAATACTAGTACCTATAGACAGAGTTTGGGAACAAAAAATGCATTTCAACTTATCAGTAATATTTAGCCATAATCAGCAGTGCCATTACCACACATGAACCCCTGACCCTTGGTCCACACATTTCACAATTTTGGAAAAGGCACCCTTGCTTATCAAAAATGTTTGATGAATACCAAGGAGCAGATTTCATACCATTAATTCATTTTCAGTATATAAGTAGACCCCCCTCTATGGTACCCCTGACCCAGGGGCCTTGAAATTCACAATTCAGGAAGAATGGCCCTTGTTCATCATAACTGAATATTAGGTAGTTCATCTGCTAAATACCCAGTAGCAGAGTAGAAATTTTTAAAGATTAAATGTATTTTTACTATATAATCATTAGAGCCCCACCCTAAGACCAGAACCCCTGACACTGAGGCCATAAAATTCATAATTCTGGAAGAGGTATACTTCCTCATCATAACTATATACTTAGTTAGTTTATTTAATAACCAAGGGGTAGAAAAGAAGATTTTCAAAGAATTAATGCATTTTCACTATATAATCAATAGAGCCCCACCCTAACACCAGAACCCCTGACCCTGGGGCCATAGAATTCACAATTTTGCAAGAGGCATTCTTCCCAATCATAACTATGTACTTACTTAGTTTATTTAATACCCAGGAGCAGAGATTTTTAAAGAAATAATGCATTTTCACTATATAATCAATAGAGCCCCACCCTAGCACTAGAACCCCTGACCCTGGGGCCATGAATTTCACAGTTTTAGTAGAGAACTCAATGGTCATTATATTCATGCTAACAGTTTGACTGCTTGATGTCCAGGAGTAAAGAAGAAGATTTTTAAATATTGAATTAATTTTAGTGGTTTTGGCCCCATCCCTCAGGCCCCAGGGGGGCAGGGACCATGAAATTTACAATTTTTGTTCCCCTTCACCCTTAAACGCTTTATGCCAAATTTGGTTGAAATTAGTTGAGTGGTTGCAGAGAAGAAGCTAAAAATGTTCAAAAGTTTACGACCGATTGACAACGAACGACGACGGACGAAAACAGATAGCAATAGGTCCCCTGAGTGACTCAGGTGACCTAAAAAGCTATAATATTTGAAAGAAAATGTAAATTTTCAGAATATGAAAAATACTGGGAAATTATATGTGATATGCTATAATGTATTGTATTTATTTTTCCGAATTTATATTCAAATATACAATTATGTTAAAATACTGAATATTGTTCCCCCACTTCACTAATTTTTTTGTGTGTGTTCACCCTCCTCCACCCTCCCCTTTCTTTACTTCTTTGCATATAAAGCTATCACAGTGAAGATTTATATAATACATATATTTTTTGCAGCTTTTTGAAATGAACATGTATTCGTACTTACCAAAGAGGAATTGTATTAATTGTATAATATGAACTACTAGGGAGAAGAATTGAAAGTGTGTATTTAATGTAAACTACTAAAGTAATATATTGTACAGTCTATTAATGTAAAAGCAAAAATAAAATCTATGAAATAAAGAAACAAGTGACAAATTGAATGGAATATGTTTATAAGAAATGAAAATTAAATAAAAAAAAAAATAATTGGAATATAGATCCAATTGCAAGAGTTCCCCTGACTCAAAACACTAAGGAATGTTTAAGCATATTTTTTTTAAAAAGACAAAAACTTATAGAGAATGTAATTATAAACTTTAAAATCATTTTTAAAAACTATACACAAAACAAGATACAGTACTGTGATAGTGCCAGGCTATAAAATAATAAAGCGAACCTATACAATTTGTCCCTAGCAGAAAACAGCCACGACACAATGGAGGTTTATTTTTTTTGTGTAGTATTTCATCAGAGAGTGGTATAATGAGCCTCTTTAAGCAATAAATATACAATCAAACCATTTGAATGACCGATGTCTTTCTATCAAATTCTGATACATATTTCAAACGCTATTTTCTTCATCTGTCATGTAGAGTAATTAAAAAAATTGTCAATTAATTGGCCCTTTATACTGAAGCAACAAAAACGTCAACTTCACAAAGGGTCAAAATTTCGGTGATCAAGGCGATTTCAACGTAGCGTCCAGTAGTGGAGGGCGGGCAATCAATAGTGACCAGTTCACCAAGAGTTCCAGGACCAGCATAGAAACCACAGAGTGTTGAGATATTTGACACGGTCTCTCCGGTTCTGATGGAAACATTACGAAGGTGATCAGACGCATCTGTATATATTAAAAAAAAAAAAAAAAAAAAAAGCAGCAAAATATAAACGTTTTTGATTGTAGAGAAATCTTGAAACATGGTAAGAATTTCAACTTTATAAAGAATGTTAAGGATTGAGATTTGGTTTAGAACAAAAATTGAAAATATATATTAACGAAACGAATACAAGCGGTAAAGAAATAAAAATTAGAGATTTTTAACTAAAGCTCCAATCAGATACATAATATTTAAAACAATTCTTTTCGGACCCGATGTGTGCCCTTTCCAAATATTTACAAAACCTGTCATATTTTTTCTAATGAAATACTGTAGTACTTCGTTTTATTATAAATAGCAACCTTATTGGACAAAGGTTTTATACAAAAATGGGGAAAATTTGAAAAAAAAAATTAAACGTTATCTGGAGAATTGAATGTTCACAATGCGGACTTATTGCCTGACGCCACGAGCGTCAGACAGCATAATGGTCAATTTTTCCATGGCCCGGAACTAAGAGACTGTAAGCTAGGTTTTGTGCAAGCTGATTGACATAGGAATTTTATCTGCATCAGCTTGCAGAAGAAAGAATCATAATTATGAAGCAAAATATTGATTTTTTTACTTGCTTCAGATTTTTTTTCAACTCCGCCAGATTGGAGGTCGACTCGGTGACTTTTCCTATTTGTCTTACCAAGTTTAAGAAAATATAGCAGCAATATTTGGTGGAAAATATTTATTAAATATTTTTTTTTAAATAAAGGAGGCTTCCAAAAATTTATATACTTCAGAAAAATAATGATTCCTAAATTGGTTGAACAATGAAGGAATATGAGCATTTGGACGTCCAGTATGGCGGCCAACGGGAGGTAACTTTTGCTAAAAGGTCCATCGAAAACTCTCTATATGTACATATACTTGTAACAGTTTCTCTGCGTTTCTAAACTGTTTGTCTTCTACGAAAATTGTCTAATGCGAAATATAAACGTCATAGCCCCACCCACTCAATAGTTATGGGCTAGGTTAAAGTTGACAAACAGAAAGACAGCACAAAAACAATTTATCGATTTTATCGATCCGGGGTATACAAAATCATGTTTTGTATAGAGTCATTAAAATATAACGTATGGAAATGCTTTAAATATATTATAAAAGTAGGTTCTGAGGTATTTCAACAAACTTAAATCAACACTTCCTTAGAATGCTTTTGTGACACATTATGGTTTTGTTGCTTATAGGATAATTTTTTTTTATTGCTATAGCCTTTGTATTCCTTTGTCCACTTTATTGCTCCTCTGAGTATTCTTCTGAATTTCAAATGTACATTACTTTTTTTTATGCTTTAAAATTGATGATCAATCATCATGATGGCTTTTTGAAGAATTTTACCTATTTTTACCATGCATTCCTACGTAAAAACTTGGTCACCTATTGTGGCCCCACCCTTGCCAAAGGGGTAATGATTTGAATAAACTTGAATCAACAATACACAAATATACATGGACCATTGCTTCCAAACTTTTCAATTACAATAAAACTTTACATGGCCTGGATACCGAGTATCTGAAACATAATCCTCCATCGTGTTCATGTTCTTCTTCGCCATATAACTATAGTTCTGCTGGATACGTTGTTACAGGTGACGTAAATATAGTTAATACATGAAAGGAGGACCTTAAATCACTTATTTTAAAAGGTCCTAAATATAGGGAAATCAGATCCTTGAGAAGATTTTCCCTAAGTTTTCCTTTCTTTAACTTTAATCCCACATTGTGCCCCCCCCCCACCGCTTGTTAGGTTCATGATTTGAACAACCTTGAATCTACACTCTCAGAGGATACTTAAATATAACTATGACCAAACACGGCTTTGCAGTTCTTGAAAAAAAAATGTTTTTAAGATTTTTCCTATGTGTTTTTATGTTAAACTTTGATACCACATTGTGGCCCAAACCTACCCCTGTGGATCATGATTTGAAGAAATTTGGAATCTTCGAATCTTCGCTACCTGAGGATGATTCAACATGAGTTTCATCTTTCCTGGCCTAGTCGTTCTAGAGAAGATTTTCAAAGATCCTTCCTGTGTATTCCTATGTTGAACGTTGATACCCGATTGTGGCCCCACCCTACACCTGGGGGTCATGATTTGAACAAAATTGAATCTACACTACCTGAGGATGATTCCACAGGAGTTTCATCTTTTCTGGACTAGTGGTTCTTGAGAAGACGATTAAGAAGATACCATTAATTATTCACAAATTCATAATTATCTCCCCATGGAAGAGGGTGTGGCCCTTCATTTAAACAAACCTGAATCCCCTTCACCTAAGGATACTTTGTGGCAAGTTTGGTGGGAATTGGCCCAGTGGTTCTTGAGAAGATGATTAAAATGAAAATATAATAATTAATAACAAGAACGACAGACAACGGACAAATTTTGAACAGGAAAGCTCACTTGAGCCTTCGGCTCTGGTGAGCTAAAAATGAACGGAAACATTTCTTTCTTAATTATGTTTATATGTTTTATAGACCGATGCCTTTCCATTGGCTGCTGCAACGACCGCCAAATGATACAGGGAATCTGTAAAGTCCTTAATGTACGAATTTGTTCTTCATATACAATGGCTCGAGTTTCCTCTAAGAGTTTAGTAGTTTCAGACATTTCAGACATTTTTTCCGGGAAACACAACCGATACACAGAAGAACATTAGCACAAGAAACACACGTTATTTTTCCCCATTGAGAGCCTCAGTCTCAAATGAGATGAAGTTCAAGGTCACGTAATCATAGAAGTTTGTGTCTTTTCATAGTTCAGACGCGAGTGATGTTAGAGAATTCTTTTCAGATTTTATTAATCACTTTAATTAAATTTTCCACTGATTTTGTAGCCAGTGGTTTGTAGCAATATTGCTTGTACAGAACACATGTTCTTTGCGCTTTTCCCATGTGGGAATTGTAGCATTTAGCGTTGCATTCTTTCAACATGTGTTGATAAAGACGTGCAGCTTTTGATTCAGTGACGTCACTGATGCAGGGGCTGTAGCCCCGTGCGCCATTTAACTTTTACACGCCATGTGGTGTGGAGTTAGCGTTTGAGAATCTTTTAATTTCTGCATTCTTTCTTGGCGGCATGGCTAATGAGCCGGGACCATGATCGCAAATGCGAGAATCCACCAGCTATGATCTAGTAGATCAAGTTGACGAGGATGCCGTTCGTGACGATAACACGATGCATTCGAAGCAGCATACTGAAAATATGAGTGGTATGTTTGACACTTTCAAGCGTAAATTTGCAGATATGTCTAAGACCATGACTTCAGTTCAAAAGGAACTTATTGCTTTGAAGTCTGATCGGTCTTCAACGGATACAATTCCGGACGTTTCGAGGAAACGCGGACAGAATAGATCTAAGAGTACTTCGCCACCTCGCAAGAAAACGAAAACGTCTCAAGCATGTATTCGTCCTTCTCACGAACTTAGTGATAATGATTCTGATGTAGAAAATTCAGACAAATCGGATGCTGATGAAGCACTTAATTCCCTTATTGAGGGAGATGATAGTTTTCATGATTCGTCAGATGATGATGAGGTTTCTGCTCTTAATGAACTGTCCGAATTTTTCGGTGATGAAGACAAGACGAGCGAACCGTTAAGTTCTGAGCTGGCAAAGATCATGGAGAAAATGTTCATGACGAAAACTAACTCGGAGAAAATTAAAGAAATCTCCAACAAGTATGATAGGCCGAAGAACATTAACAACATTTCTGCGCCAAAAGTCAACAAAGTCATTTGGGAAAACATGTCATCCAAAAACAGAGCAAGCGATATCAAATTGCAGACTACCCAGAATCTCATAGGAAAAGCCATGATTCCGACATTGAGACTTTTTGACATGCTTATTAATTGCAACTCGAAAAAAGGATCAGTTGATGTGAAGAAGGCAAAACAGCTGTGCGGTGACATCCTGAAGTTTCAGAAGTGTGTTTTCCATTTGTCCTACAAGAGGCGGGAACAAATTATCCAGCCAGAGAAAAACAAACAGTTTGTAAGTTTGTGTTCTGCAAAGAGTTCTTCAGAAAATTTATTCAGAGACGACTTGGGCAGTCAAGTTAAGAATGTGCTTGAAGCAAAGAAACTGGCTCAAAAGATAGGAAATAAAGATTACAGTGGAAAATACAGAATTCCCAAAGTGTCCCATTACTCCCATAGCTATGGGAAGAAGCCAAGGTACGGGAACGGAAAAGGGAATTCTTTTTTGGCCAAACAGTTCAGCTTCAACAAGAAAAAGAAGAAAGGAGAGTCAAATCAGTAGATTCACATGATGTTAGTATGTCTAATGTTTGTACAATTGTAGATCAATTTGTATTGAAAAACACGCCTGAAAATTTTACTGCAGGCAAAATCAACAATTTTTTACATAATTGGTGTACATTAACTCATGATAGTTGGATTCTTGATGTTGTTAAAGGTTACAAGATAGAATTCAAATATGAACCTTTTCAATTTCACATACCAAATTCGCTAAAATTTTCTGAAAATGAGTATGAAGCAGCTCAAAGAGAAGTAGAAAAATTTTTAAAGAAGGGAATTGTAGAGAGCGTTCATGAAAATGAGAATTTGTGTGAAAACTCTTTTTATTCAAACATTTTTCTGCGTCCCAAAAAAGATGGGTCTTTTAGAATTATTCTGAATTTAAAGAATTTAAATGAGTTTGTTGACAATCATCATTTCAAGATGGAGACATTGAGGTCAGCATTATCTTTAATAAAACCAAATTGTTGGTTTAGCTCACTTGATATCAAAGATGCTTATTATTCCGTGAAAATTCATAAATGTAGTAGACAATTCTTAAGATTCAGGTGGGAAAATAAAACGTATCAGTTCACCTGTCTACCTATGGGATTAGCCAGTGCTCCACGTATTTTTACTAAAATCATGAAGCCTGTTTTTGCTGAACTTAGGAAATTTGGTCACTTGAATGTAATTTACATAGATGATGTTTTGTTATTGGGCAACACAAAAGATGAGTGTGAAGTTAATTTAAGAGACACTGTTAAGTCTTTAGATAGTCTAGGATTTACTATTCACCCTGATAAAACTCAGTTTTATGCAAGCCAGAATGTTGTCTTTCTGGGATTTTTATTAGATTCGGTTACAATGACGGTTAGACCAGAGAAAGCTCAATCTATTAGACCAGAGAAAGCTCAATCTATTAAAGAATTTTGCGATATGGTTTTGAATCAAAATGAAGTGACAATTAAACAGGTTGCACAGCTTGTAGGCATGTTTGTAGCCTCTGAACCAGGGGTGGAATATGCCAGACTTTATTATAAGACCTTAGAAATTGAAAAAGATTTGGCTTTAAAACTTAATCGAGGCAATTTTGAAGCCCATATGACAATTTCTCATCAGAGTAGGATACTGCTAAACTGGTGGTCTCTTAATGTGTGTAAATCCTTTAAACCATTAACTAGAAAACCCCCAAAATTCATTTTCAAAAGTGATAGTTCAAAGTTTGGATGGGGTGGAGTGAATGAAGATTCAGGTGAAGCAATTAGTGGATTATGGGACAATAATATTTGTGAGGCACACATTAACTATTTAGAGCTTTTAGCTGGATTTTACACTCTAAAAGGATTGGGAGAAAATATTTCAGATTCCCATATTAGACTGTGTATGGACAATTCAGTAGCCGTGTCATATGTTAATAAGCAAGGGGGCAAGATTTCAACATTGATTGAACTAGCTCGTGAATTATGGACTTGGTGCATAGATAGGAACATCTGGCTTAGTGCTGAACATGTCCAGGGTGCAACAAACATTATAGCCGATTCGTTATCTCGCAAAAATGTAGATATGGAATGGAAGTTAGATGAAGTGGTTTTTGATAAACTGACAAATTTGTGTGGAAAATGTGAAATAGATTTATTCGCATCAAAGGACAACCATCAGTTAAATAAATATTATTCATATAGACATACATCAGATCCAAATGCATTAGGAGTTGATGCCTTTGCACATTCTTGGAGAAATATTGACTGTTATTTATTTCCTCCTTTTAGTGTCATAAGCAGTGTCTTGAAGAAGATCGAGGAGGAGGAAGTGCAGTTTGCTCTGTTGATAGCTCCAGTGTGGAAGACGCAGCCATGGTTTCCGCAGCTGATGCATCAAGTTGCAGGTCCGTGTTTTCTTCTTCCGAAAACAGAGACTCTCTTGAAATTGCCAAAAGATCCAAAACGACGACATCCCTTGACAAAGATGAAGATAGCTGCATTCAGTTTGTCCGGCAATGCTTGTTCAGTAGAGAATTATCAGGAGAAACTGTCAATATTATCTGCAGATCATGGCGGGAATCCACAAAAAGACAATATAGGGGTTATCAGCAAAAGTGCTTGCAGTTTTGTTGTGAAAAACAGAGTGATCCATTTAAAACAGATGTTAATTTAGTTTTAGAATTTCTTACAAATTTGTATAAGAAAAATCTTGGTTACAGTGCTTTGAACACGGCAAGAAGCTCATTAAGTTCATTTTTGTCTCTTTCTGATCACTCGAGTGAAAAATAGGTGATCATATATTAGTTAAACGTTTTATGAAGGGTGTATTTTTGTCAAGACCAACTTTACCCAAATATCATTTTATATGGGATGTAAATAAGGTTTTAGGATATCTTAAGACATTGTCTCCTGTGCAGGATTTGTCTTTGTTTCAATTGTCAAAGAAATTGGCAATGTTGTTAGCTTTATTATCTGGACAGCGAAAACAAGGTTTACATATGCTAGATGTTACAAATGTTTCTGTGAGAGATAATATGTTAATCATTAAATATGGTGACTTGTTAAAGCAAACAAGACCAGGGCATCATTTAGATGAAATTTCTATTGCTGCTTATCCAAATGATATAGATTTATGTATTGTACATGTATATGAGGAATATATTCATAGAACTAAAAAATTGAGGGGCTCAGAATGTAAATTGTTTACAGTACCCGCATCGTTATTCTTTACAATTCTATCGTGTTCTATCGTGCGTGTATCCTATCGTATCGTGCGTGTATCCTATCGTATCGTGCGTGTATCCTATCGTATCCTATCCTATCGTGTTTTCCGCTTATCAGGTTTTGCGTTTTCTATCGTGTTTTCCGTTTATCGTGGTTTGCGTTTATCGTGTAGATCGTTTATCAGGTTCTATCGTGTATCGTGTTTTGCGTTTATCGTGTATATTCGGAAACCCTCGCTTTTTATCGTTACTATGTAAAGAAACTACTGAGCTATTCCGAATTTCTTTTTCGTTTTGTTAATAGAAATAAGATTAATTCGACCGGAAAAGAGAAAATAAAGATTTATCTCCTTCTTTTTCATCAATATAAGAAATATTAAAGCGTAGAAGGAAAAAATAATTAATCGCGTATTTCATGAATGAATAAATTGATTTATTAAAAGATAATTAAATAAATAAATAAAATAATTATATCATGGTAAAGCAGAGAGTAATTGTCAAAATTTAAACAGTAACTCTATTTTTCAGAAATGAAATTATAAGTAGATCGATCAACTGGTCTATTTCTTTAAAAAAATAATTTATCGAATTGTATGATTTATTTTGTCAAAATTAAATACTATTAATATGATTTTCTCAAATGAATCGGAGTTACCGGAGAAAGATTTTTGGCAAGCTACGATGTTCGCGTAGACAAAAAGCAAATAAATAAATAATAAGCAGGATATTGAAATGTGTCTGTTTTTCATGCAATAAATTATCGTCTGATAAGGTTAGAAATATGTTTTACGCATTTGACCTGCATATATGCATTATTATTTAAAGTCTTTATGATGTTACAAATATAATATAAGACAATGATCCAGATGATTTTAAAAACGATTTTGGCCGTATATACGTTCAAACTTTTAATTTAATTTTTAAAGCTAACTATAAATTCCTTGACATATGTCTAAATTAATAAAAGAAATCAAAATTATCATATATAATCAATGAAAATATTCTACCCAATTTATCACACCATGGCTGTTACTATAAAATAAGAGATTTTCATTAATTTTATCTGGCATTAGATAACATAAAAATAATATGTACATGTACAGGGGAAAACATGAAGTTTTTTAACAGCTTACTTTTCGGCGTGGAAATAAACTCAAAATATAATCCATCGGGATGCCAAAAATCAAAATAAATCGAAGACCTTTCCTTACAAGAAAACTGACACGTATGTGTAGCCCTCTAATTAGCACACTGTCTTCCTGTGCGGTCAACCGCCCCCTCCCCCTTCTCCCCTAACTGACACCTCGGCCCGTGTGTGTGTGATCACCGTCAACATACCTGTACTGGGTGTCCAGTCTGTCAACTCGAAATTTTGTTCCCAACTTGTTTGAACAATTTTATCAAAGATTTAATTCAAAATACATTAAATAATTGTACGATTTATGGATTAAAAAATCATCTTGAATGTTAAATAAAAATTAAAATAAATCAATTTAATGAAATGAAGTCCCTAAACTCACTCCGTTGATTCTTTTATATTTCGTACAATGTTTCCATTATGTTTATGTAAATACGTCTTTTAAAAAACATAAAAAAAATATACTGCACTTATGGTACGTGCACTTTCGGGTCATCGGGTTTTCTACGTAAAACGGACAAAATTAATTCTAGGAAACAATTTTATTGATCGTAGAAACGGATAAAATAGTTCTAACATTCTAAACTAGGAAAATTAGCTTGCAATATTTTTTTAACGGTATCTTACTATAAAAATAAAACAAAGGGAGTCGTCTGATCCGCCGTGACCAAGCAAGACTAATAAAGACACAGAATCAATTTATAGTATTAATCGATTTTATTCCATACCTATATAACTTTATTTAAGAATTCAATATTATATTTGGCTATTTGGTTAAATATTGTTTATCTAATTTAAAATTGGTTGCGGACTTTCAAAATACCGCCCTTCGAATATGCCTAATATGAGATTACCGGGTCAGTGTAAAATGATTTTTAAGGTTTAAAAAATCCATTTGCCGAATTAAACCTATTTTTATTATTATTAGAAACAGTACACACAGAGTTTAATAGCAATGATTTATAATTATTTAGTCGAAAAAGTCGCATTTCACTCTTTTAATATTTGTTAATTAATTTTTCTGTTTTGTATTGTTAAGAAGAAAGTATTTAACCATTCAATGTTCGTTAATAAATACGAGATTTTAAGTATCTGTAATGTAAAATGTTTACATGTACATAAGTCAGAGCTTAGCGTAAACGTACATGTGCAGTTGTAGCAGATTCATATTCTCATGACACAGTTTACATGTATTTATGCAGATCGCAATAATTTTAATAATTATTTAGATTTCTATTCAGAAAATTTAATTTTCTTGAACTGTTTCGTTCTTGATAGATCTATCATGTTAAATTTATTAATTTTGTTATAGCCGTTTTCTTTAAACCTTTCTTTCGGCCAGTCCTCTACTTTTATTATTTTCTAAGATATTAATATTTAATTGCGATTTTTGGATACATTGCAGATTGTAAGCTTTAGACATTACACTGTAAATAATTTTTTTTAATTTATTGCGTAAATTTCTTCCGTGAAATAACTTGGTACTTGTAGATAAATTTATTAGATAGAAAATTAAAATGCATATTTTTCCTAAGTAATAAATCTGTTTATAGAGTTTCAAAATTCACACACTTGGGAAGAAATTAAAAAAAAAATACAGTCTCCATTTCATAAAAATCCATTAAATCACTGTCAATTTTTTTATATATATAAATAAACAACTTCTGTAAAATTAATACTGAGATCTCAGGTCCTTTTTATAATAATTAAATGTACTTTATAGTTTAGATTTGAAGCTCTGCGACTATTTAAATTAAAATATGATTTAATTTAAATAATCTTTAATCTTTAGATTTAATTCAAAATAATCTTTTCGTCTTGTCAAAAAACGTTCCGCATTTTGAAACAATCCTATCAGGTTTTGCGTTTATCCTATCGTGTAGATCGTTTATCAGGTCTATCGTGTTTTGCGTTTATCGTGTTTTGCGTGTATCGTGTTTTGCGTTTATCGTGTTTTGCGTGTATCCTATCGTGCGTGTATCCTGTCCTATCGTGCGTGTATCCTATCGTATCGTGCGTGTATCCTATTGTATCGTGCGTGTATCCTATCGTATCGTGTATCCTGTAAAGAATAACGATGCGGGTACTGTATAAGTACCCAAAAGCCTCACAATCCAATTTCTGTAGATACCATTGGTCGCTGGATCAAATCAGTTATGACAAATGCTGGAATAGACATGAACTGTTTTTCCCTCGCATAGTACACGATCAGCAGCAACTAGTGCTGCAGCTAAAGCTAAGGTGTCTGTTGCCACAATTCTGAGAACAGCAGGTTGGACTACTGACAATACCTTTAGAAAATTTTATAACAAACCAGTTAAACTGTCTAGTGAATTCAGCAATGCTTTGTTGGACAATTTTCAAAATGACAACTTGTAGCAGATTATATATGGAAATGTGTTCATCAATCTGAGTTGGAGTTAATAAAGTTAGTTAAAACTTGTTTGCATTTATTTGGTAATGAAGTTTGTGATCTATTTTTATTGGGTCATCAACTCTGAAGTCTCATTTGAGACTGAGGCTCTCAATGGGGAAAAATTATAAAGTTAAACGAGACTTACCTGGAAGGTGAAGTTTGACTGTAATTTTTCCTCCATTGAGAGACGTAGGGATCAAATGCCCAACCCTATGGATTTTCCGAGTCCCGCCCTATTATTTTGTGTATAACTTGATGCCCCAATATTTACTACTACTCCTCTGAATTATGATTACGTGACCTTGAACTTCATCTCATTTGATCCCTACGTCTCTCAATGGAGGAAAAATTACAGTCAAACTTCACCTTCCAGGTAAGTCTCGTTTAACTTTATAATTTATCTCCACATGCATTCTATAGCTGGCCTGTAAGCTACTATCATACAACTATAATAACATTTGTGACAATGTTCTCAGGTGTTCACGGGTGAGTTGTCCTCACTGGCTACATGGGTTAGAAAACGTGAAAATAGACAAATGCACTTAAACGAATAACAAAGGTATTTATATATTTATACATACTCAATGGTATGCCCCCAGAATAATGCAGAAACTTTCCCTACTCACTTTAAATAGTTGAAATAACACATTTTAACGAATTTTCAAGAGAGCCCTTTTATGATCGACTTTCCGGCTCGATGACCTCTGACCTCCTCCATAATTATACACTTGGTTAGTTTGTTTAATACCCAGGAGCAGAGGAGAAAATTTTCAAAGAATTTATGCATTTCACTATATAATTAACAGAGTCCTGCCCTTATACCAGAACCTCTAACCCTAGGGCCATGAAATTCACAATATTAGAAGAGGCAACCTTATTCAACCTAACAATGTTTTAAAAATTGCTTTGTTTATTAACTACCCAGGAGCAAAGAAGATTTTCAAAGAAATAATGCGTTTTCACTATATAATCTATATAGCCCCGCCCTAGAACTTAAGAACCCCTGACCCAGGGGCCATGAAATTCACAATTTTGGAAGAGGCAACCTTATTCAACATAACTATGTACATGTACTTATTTAGTTTATTTAATGCCCAGGAGCAGAGAAGAAGATTTTCAAAGAAATTATGAATTGTCACTATATAATCTATTTATTCCCCTGTGGCACTAGAACCCCTGATGCCAGGGTCATGAATTTCACAATTTTGGTAGAGGACTCAATGCTTATTACAACCATCAAAAAAGTTTGAATGCTTGATGTCCAAGAGTAAAGAAGAAGAAGATTTTTAAATATTTCATTAATTTTAGTGGTTTTGGCCCCATCCCTTAGGCCCCAGGGGGGCAGGGACCAGGACATTCATAATTTTTGTTCCCAATTCACAAGCAATATACTCGGCCATGTTCTATTATGACAAGATCTATTTAAAACTAATTCTGGTTGACAATACTCAATTCAAGTTTAATTTTCTATATAAAAATAAATATGGGAACCGGTTCAATCAGATAAAATAAAGATATTGAATTATTAATATACCAGATAATTGTGATTAAATATTCATGTTTAGTGTAATTCATACAGTCATGTAGGTGTAAAAACCTTTTTCCTTCAATAAATATTTAAATTCAAATTGTTTCTATGTGTGTACTGTTTATATATGACCTTCGCATACATGTAAGGATTCCTGGCATACTACTCAGAATAATTTCAACTGCCTGTTATAGTTCCACTGTTTATTGGAAATCTCATATCCGAGTTAGCTCCGCCCATTAAATTACTCATGCGCGGATCTAGGGGGGGGGGGGATTCGGACCACTAAACCAAGTAGAAAGTGACCCTGGACCCCCCCCTCCTTAGAAAACGCAGATCCCCCCTCAAAAACTTGGATATGGCTAAGTTGGTATGAAAAGTCATAGGTATGAAGAAGATTTGGAAGTCAACGACTAGACACTCCCCCCCCTCCCCCCGAAATATGATTTTCACGTTTTTAGGTTTTTTTTTGGTTTTTTGTTTTTTTTTGGTTTTTGCTTTTTCTTGTCAAATTTCTGGGTTGGATTTTTTTTTCACTGGAGTGCTCCCCCCCCCCCCCCCCCGAGTAAAATTCCTGGACCCGCGCCTGTTAATAAACCCCGTCCAATGGGACTGCTGTGGGATCTCTGAGACTGCTCTGGGACCGCTGTGTAACAGCTCTGGTTTATATATAATTAGCAGTCCCATAATGCAGTCTCCGGGACTGCTCTTGGACTGCTTAGTGTCAGGTTGGGTCTGGTTGGTACTGTATCATCTCCCCGTGTGGTTTGGTCGCGCTATGACCTCTGACCCCCAAACTAGTACTATACGAGGGGTGATCAAAAAGTTCGCGAACTAATTGAATAACTTCCAAAAAAGAAATGATATGGGGTTTTAGTGTTGAATTTCTTTTTACAGTAGCTCTCTCCGATTTTAATGGGTATCTGCAACTATTCTGCCCTTGCGCAGATCACGTGATATAGGCGGTCACGTGACATGCTCCTTAGCGTTCTGTCGCAGAAGCATAAACTTTTTTCCGACTCTTATATTATATTTCTTACCATGCAAGTTATTTTTTACAACAAAAACAGTCCAATTGTCAGAAATAGCCTAATTTCCGCAACAGTATGGATGGATAATGATATCATTTTGCAGAATGAGCATGGTGACCATCAAAACCCAAGTCATCTGTCTTTTGAGCGTCGTTTATTCCATGTGGATAAAGTATGGATGCCTTCACTTTATCATATCTGATATGTTCAAAGTCTCAAGAAAACGATATTTTTAGGGTTCGAATAATTATATTATTGTAAAGATATTCATTTACTTTTCAAACTGTAAGTTGGCGATCTTTCATATCAAATTGCTTAACAAAGGACACGTCTCTTTCCCAGTTTGCTTTCCACGGGCAACAGAACAAACATCATTTTTAAACATCTCCCTTCCTTCACTTAAACAATCAATCCAATTAATGACAAAACTTTTGGCTAGCCTTTTGTCTTCATAAACCGTGAACAAATTATTATAAACTTCTGCAAAGGAATTTTAAAGATATATGTTTAACTTTACAGCCGTTTGTTTCTCGAATACGACTGAGTCAGCCATTTTTTGTCACGTTATATACCTTATGACGTCATTTTCACATTGTGACGTCACAAACACGGGGCAAAACGTTCCATTACGTATGCTATTTACAGTGCATGTGTAGGACTCTATGTGTGCCGAATTTCATTCTGATCTGAATTGTGGTTTTCTAAATATAGAGATAGTTCGCGAACTTTTTGATCACCCCTCGTACATAGAGAACTGAACATCTCTTCTCTTCAAAAGGGTCATCTAAGAAAAATTTTTGCAAATGTAAAAACAAAGAAATAAACCCACCTGCCTTCGGGCATGTCAAAAGTCATGGTCAAGAATGATAGCTAATAACAGTTAAAGGGGCTGGGTGTTCGTGGCCATTTTTAGACTATTTCGACCTCCTTTAGAAGAAGATCTCCATTTACAGATACACAAAAATGATCAAATTTTAAAACAAATATGTATGATTTTTTTTTTTTTTGCCAAATGATAGTTGACAGCTATATAGATATCATCTCTAAAAATTTAAGTTATATGTGGTGGTTAATTTGTTGTTAATTTGTTGATCCCCAGCCTCCTCAAATAACACCCAAATAAGAGGAACCCCCCCCCCCCCCAAAAAAAGGCCAGAAAAAGAAACCCTCGGCGCTGTACCGAAAAAAACCTTCCTTTTTGTGGAAATGACGAGCCGAAAAATTATCCATTTTTATTTTGTGTCCCACTATATTACTACTACTTCAAAAGGTGCCTGTCAGCCTTGTTCGATCTCATACGTGTATAGTAAATGATAATTAAGTGTTCCAATATGGCAAAGTAAATCAAAGGTTTAATTTTGCTCTCATTAAATATGAATAAGTTGATATTTAGTTGAAAATATAGCAAGCTAGTGGTTTTGACTCTTTTGTAATTACGTATCAATTTAACTCGCGGCTTGTAATCCAACTTCGGGACATGGAGACCGGTCTTACACAGATAAGACCCTTTAAAACGAGGTCCCGTGTCGAGGTACAGGCACGAAAATGATCCCTCGCTGTTCATGATCAATGGCCCTCAGTGTCGAGCCCTCCACCGCCAGGTGGTGGCATCACATTATTAGTAAAAATTCTTGACAAGGACCTCAAACTTACCTATTCCATATCGATCCATTCCCCGGTTGAGCATTCGTACAGTAACAATGAAGTAAACCTTTAGAAGGTCAACTCTCCACCACGGATTATCATCAGAGACATCTGTATGCGAACAGGAGAGAGCGTCAATATCAGTGTTTCTAATTCCATCCACCGCTAAACCAGATTCGAACTCCCTAAAGGTTGATATTTGTTCTGTAGGCTTGCCAACCGTGATATTTCGCAGGACTAAAATTTACATAAGAATACTGTAAATCACTTCTCATTTTAAAAGTTTGGATATTTACATGTTCATGCAATAATATGTTTTCTAACCCTGTATATTTCAAATTACTTTCTTACGAACATAAGGTGAGGTGCAAATTATAAATGACCGAATCATAGTATACTTATAAAAGATACCTTCACGGCAAGTATCGGAAACAACTGTTTGAAAATTAGGGTTGCATGTTGCGTTAATTTGTCCAGATACTGCAACATAGCCATCATTACAACTGCCTGTCCTGGTTACTCCAGGGGTAAACACTTTATCTATATCCACGTTAATCATACCATTTTCCAGATACCTCGAACATTCTGAAGTGAAAGAAAACATTTGATATTTCAATTTTGATCGCTATCTGTAATAATTATAACGTAAGATCAAATGCATCTTACAGTAACTGTTCAGAATCATCGGTGCTAAGTCAACTGATCAGATTTATAAAGTGGTATATACTTGTTTGTTTTTATTGAAATGGTTTATTTCTCTTTGGTCGTTTAACATAGAGATGATTTGAAATAAATGTTTGTAAAAAATAATAATATGTCTTTGGGTTAGTTTTATTGTAATTTAAATGTGGATAATTGCTTTTTATTTAGAAATGTGTGACATTTTTAGCTCTACTGGTCAGAGACCAGAAGAGCTTATGCGATAGTAATGCGTCCGGCGTCCGTCCGTCTGTCTGTCTGTCTGTCCGTCTGTCTGTAAACAATTTTTCAAAATGCTACTCCTCCTACAGTTTTGGTCTAATTTCAATATAACTTGGCACACAAGAAGACTACACTATGATACATAATTCT
>NW_026933598.1:0-5815 GCF_032062105.1 Saccostrea cuccullata | reverse complement strand
AAAGAAATTGAACAAAAATGTTCAAAATTATGTTCTGAACAATATGCAACCTTTCATTTCTCGCAATACGTCCCCCTTAGGGAGTTGAAGGGTTGGCCCCTAAATATTTCTTTTGCAAATAACTCGAAAACGAAAAAGAATCTCTGAATAGTTGTTGAACGAAAAGTGTTCAAAATCATAAGAGCTTTAAGACGAAATTAAGAATAAGGGGCTGGGCACTCAAATTAGGGGCCAAGAGGGGCCAAAAGTCTTTCATCGATAACTCTTTATCAGTTAATATTTTGTAAATACATTACAGAAGCAAAGATGTTTAACCCAACCATTTACAACTATATATTATGATTTTTATGTCGTATGGTACATAATAAGGGGCTACGAGGGGCCAGAAAGCTTATTCTTTGACTCTTTATATCTTGAAAGTGAGAAATATTTTGATAAGTTATATTGATAAAAATCATTTTCTGAACAATATGCAACCTTTCATTTTTCGCTAAACGTCCCCATTAAGGAATTAAAGGCGGCCCCTAAATATTTCTCACACAAATAACTCGAAAACGAAAAAGAATCTCAATAGTTGTTCAACAAAAAGTGATCAAAATCGTTAGAGCTTTAAGATGATATGAATAAAAAGGGCTGATTCTTAAAATTAGGGGACGTGAGGGGCCAAAAGCCGTTTTTTAAAGTCTTTAATGTTCAATGTCTTTTATAGATTATGGAAAATCATTACTTTAGAATGAAAATCTCAATCCAAATCTTATCTCATCTCATCATGAATCAAACAAGACCCACTCGTTGCCCCAACGAGATCGTAATTCGATAACTCTTTACCAGTAAATCTTTTGTTATACATTAAAGAAGCAAAATTGTTAATCTCAACAATCTTAAACTATATATTATGATTTTTATGTCGTATGGAAAATTAGGCCCCACAAGGTCCAAAATGCTAAATCTTTATGCTTTATATCTCGAAAGTGAGAATATTTTGATAAGTAATATAAAACAAAATGTTCAAAATAATGTTCTGAACAATATGCAACCTTTCATTTTTTGCTAAACGTTCCGCATTAAGGAGTTGTAGGGATGGTCCTTAATAATTCTTTTGCAAATATCTCGGAAACGACAAAGAATCTCTGAAAATTTATTGGATATAAGTTATTCTAAACCCTAAGAGCTTTCAGTTAAAATCCAGAAAAAGGGGCTTGGCCACCGAGAGGGACTGGATGTCTTGAATCAATAACTCTTTAACAATCAATATTTTGTTATACATTACTGAAGCAAAATTGTTTCTTTCAACAATCTACAATTATATATGAAGATTTTTATGACTATGTACATAAACAAGGACCACGGGTTCAGATTTTTAAATTTTGACGCTTTATATCTCAATAGTGGGAAATATTTTAATGAGCAATATTGAAAAAAGATGTTCAAAATAATTTCCTAACAATATTCATCCTTTCATTTTTTTTTTGCTTAACGTCCCCTTTAAGGACTTGAAGGTTGCTCTCTAAAATTTCTTTTGCAAATATCTCTGAAACAAAAAAGAATTTCTGAATTGTTGTTGAACAATAATTGTTAAAAATCCTAAGAGCTTACAGTTAAAATCCAGAAAAAAGGACTGGGCATTCACATAAGGGGTTTAGAGGGGTCGGGAGTTTTAAATTAACTCCTTAACAATCAATTTGTTATACATTACTGAAGGAAAAATGTTTCTTTCAACAATCTACGACTATATATCATGACTTTTAGGTCGTATGTTACATAAATAGGGGGCACAAGGGGCCATATTGCTAAATTTTTTACCCTTTATATCTCAAAAGTGGGAAATATTTTAATAAGTAATATTAAACAAAAAATGTTCAAAATACTGTTCTTAACAATATGCAATCTTTTATATTTTCTGAATGTTCTCAATGAAAAGTGAAAATATTTTTAATCATATACATGTATTACGTAATGAGGTCATAAGGGTCCAGAATGCCAATTCCTTGACACCTTTATCCGGAAAAGGGGAAATATTTTGACAACAGATTTCAAAATAATATCCTTAAAATGCTGCTTTTAATTTTTTGTAAAACTGTCCCGTTTCTAGGACAGTTGGCCATTAAACATTTTTTTCTATATCTCAAATACGATAGATTATTTTAAATTGATATTAAACTTTTAACAAGAGGCCCATGGGCCTTATAGGTCACTTGAGCATTATGCAACAACTTTCCAGTGATTGAATTTGATTCATGTTTTAATCCAGATGCTATGGCATTCACAATTTTGAAATAGGCACCATTGATCATCATAACAATACACTTAGCAGTTGCTTAGTTTGTTTACTTAATACCCATAGGCAGGGTAGGGGAACAAAAACTGCATTTCAAGTAATCAGTAATATTCAGCATATAGTAATGCCCCAATCACACATGAACCCCTCCCCTTAGGCCTAACCCACATTGCAAAATTTTTAAAAGGCACCCTTGCTTTTAAAAAATATTTGATAAATACCAAGGAGCAGATTTCAAAAATTCATCCAGTTTCAGTATATAAGTACAGCCCCCCCCCTCCTTTATGGTACCCTTGACCCTGGGGCCTTGAAATTCACAATTCTGGAAGATTAGGACCCTTACTCATCATAACTACATAGGTAGTTCATCTGCTTAATACCAAGGAGCAGAGAAGAAAACTTTCAAAGATTTATTATTTTCATTGTTAATAATAAAGCCCCACCCTATCACTAGAATCCCTATGGGGAAAAATTCACAATTTTGGAAGAGGCACTCTTGCTCATCATAACTATGACTTATTTAGTTTATTTAATACCCAGACGCAGAGAAGAAGTTTTTCAAAGAATTCATGTATTTTCACAATAATCTAAAGACCCCCCCCCCCTACACCAGAACCCATCCCCTGGGGCCACAATTCAAATTTTGGTAGAAGCACTTTTCCATCAAAAAAAGCACTTAGTTAGTTAATTCAATACCCAGGAGCAGAGAAGAAATTTTCAAAGAATTAAGTATTTTACTATATAATAAAGCCCCCCCCCCCCCCCCTTACCCCAAACCCCTGATCCTGGGGCCAAAAATTAACAATTTTGGTAGAGGCACTCTTGCTCATCAAACATGCACTTATTTAGTTTATTTAATACCCAGGAGCAGAGAAGAAGATTTTCAAAGAATTAATGTATTTTCACTATATAATCTATAGACCCCCCCCCCCCTTACACCAAACCCTGACCCTGGGGCCAAGAATTTCACAATTTTGGTAAGACACCCTTGCTCATCATAACTATGCACTTAGTTAGTTTATTTAATACCCAGGAGCAGAGAAGAAGATTTTCAAAGAATTATGAAATTTCACTATATAATCTATAGACCCCCACCCTAACCCAGAACCCCTGACCCTGGGACCATAAAATTCACAACTTTGGTAGAGGCACTCTTGCTCATCATAATTATGCACTTAGTTAGTTTATTTAATACCCAGGAGCAGAGAAGAAATTTTAAAGAATTTATGTATTTTCACTATATAATCTATAGAGCCCCACCCTAACACCAGAACCCCTCCCCTGGGGCCAAAAATTCACAATTTTGGAAAGGGGATTTGCCATCATAACTATGCACTTAGTTAGTTTATTTAATACCCAGGAGCAGAAAGAAGATTTTCAAAGAATTCATGAAATTTCACTTATATTTATTTAGCCCCACCCTAACACCAAACCCCCTACCCCGGGGCCATAAATTTTCACAATTTTGGAGAGGATAATGCTATTACAATCATGCAAACAGTTTGACTGCTTGATGTCCAGGAGTAAAGAAGAAGTTTTTTAAAATTGCATAATTTTAGGGGTTTTTGCCCCACCCCCCAGGCCCCGGGGGGGCAGGGCCCATGAAATTCACAATTTTTGTTTCCCTTCACCCAAAAAAAGCTTTATCCCAAATTTGGTTGAAATTGGTTCAGTGGTTTCAGAGAAGAAGCTGAAAAGTTCAAATGTTAACGCACACGCACGACACGCCCAACGACGACGGACGAAAAGTGATAGCAATAGGTCACCTGAGTTTACTCAGGTGACCTAAAAAGGTTTAAAATCAGTTGACCTTTTGTGATAGTGTCTATACTTAAATTGGAATTTTACATTTTTTTTTTTCAATAAATGTCACTTTTACCTCTTCCGTTTGCCGGACATATAGTCCCCCCCTCACCGCGGGGGGGGTGGAAGTAGGATTTTGAGCAGGATGTATAATATTTTAATATAATTTTCTATTTCTTCACTATAGAGATCATAAAACTACTTCTTAGAATATTTACAGCAATCAAACACAAATTTGTGAAATTACGATGCTTGAAAATTTTAACTGCTAATTTTACTGTAATTTCAATGAAATTTTCCCCAATATAATTATTTATATATGTATTATCTCAAGCATTGTAACGATTATCAAAGATTGCACTTTCTCTTACCACGTCTTGCTATACGTAAGTAAAAGCGGTATATAAAGACTTTTTGTAGCATGCTTTGTTTATGAATTCGTATTTGTGAGTAAAACTTTATTAAAACTCTGACATTTTTTTTAGAAGTCCCCTTTCTTTTGCTTCATTAATAACTTTGAAACCTATCATCATAATATCTCCAAAAGTTTTCTAACAAAATTCCCGTTCCTTTAAATTTCTTTTCTTTTGACAGTGAAACGACTTAAAAAATGTGGAAAAACACTGGAATAATCTCTCTGCCGTAAACGGAAACATTCTGTTTAAATAACTTAATAAATACACATGGGTACGACATTCCAATATTTCGATCACCAGCTAGGTTAGTAACAATTTCCCTTCAAATGGGAAGTTTGCAGCCTTCAAAGAGGATTACAGAACACTGATATTAAAGGAAATCCGTTTGCAGTATATCAATTTTTTATTTTGTATTAAATTGTTCAACAAAATACCAAAAAATTAATGTCTAACATTTTTTATCTGCTTTCTTGTACGGTAATTTTTTTTTATACCTGTGATAGAAAATTTTTAAATTGGAAAACCCCTTTATCGTTTAAAATAATTTTAAATAAAAAAAAAATTAAAATTAAAATAAAAAATAAATTTATTTAAAAAGTTAATTATGACTTCATTAGGCTCAGTTAGTAACTCTCCCTGAAATCCCTGCAGTACATGTATATATACTAACGTATCTAAACTTATATACAATGTTAATTTGCTCCCTGGTTAAGATTTTTCTTACACATGTTTGTGTATCATTTCAGGGTGCACTGTAAATCTGGAACTACTAAAATTTAAACCATTCTTATTTACAGATGTGTATTTACATTCCTTAAGAACATTCTATCAGTTGCAATCATGAGTGCTTTGATTTTTAAAAGAAAATATTTTTTACAAACTTTCTAAACATATTCGGCTTAAATCATATAGCTAAAATGAATAAAATTGATATTTCTATATCAAAAGAAAAAAAAATTTGAATAAAAGAAAGAAAAAAACACAACACATACTCTGTTTGAATATTTTGGGTTTGTTTTAAAAATTAAGAAATTTTAGAAGTATAGCATCGTGATAACTGTAATATGTTGGAAATTTCGAACTAGATACATAAATGTGATCTAAAATTGTTTTCCCCTAAGTTAATTGTACTAAATGACACAAGCTGTCTGAAATTTCCATCTCTCATAAATCTTTGAACTGGAGCATAAGCGCGATCAGAAATTCAAACGTATACAACATCCCTCTTCATCGTTTAAATAATTTTAAAGTAACAGGAGGACAAATAAAACATCAAATATATACAAACATAAATTTACTACAAATGTTAATTATGACT
>NW_026933597.1:0-5818 GCF_032062105.1 Saccostrea cuccullata | reverse complement strand
GTTCTTTTTTGATGAAATCAATTCCAATTTCTATTCTATAATGTACATATACATACATCTATGATATTATTATGATATGATATTAATATTTTAGGTGTTTATTTTTTGGGAAACATTACTATGTTTTAGTACCTCCTAGGAAAAACGGACATAAATGTTATAATCTCACTAAGTCTTTCAAACTAAATGAAAAAAAAACCTTTGGACGTGCACGTGATGGTAAAATCTGACCAGTTATGTTCAGCCAACTAAATCATGGACGTTTAGACCATAAATGTTTCGTACCTCTGCATTTCATTTTCGGAAATATGCATATCATTTCCGACATATTTTTAAATTTCATTTCCGACATTTTTGTTTTCATTTCCGACATAATTTTGTTTTCATTTCCGGAATTTACCTGTGCGAGTAAAGGTAAAGAGTTCTATGAGCATAAACTTTTTCACCACATCTAATGTGCACTAAATTAAATGTCAGTGACAGCACCACATTTATGTGCAAGTTATTGATATATATACAAAACTCAGATATTAGATTTCAATGATTTATTTATGTTTTTTCTTTAAATTATGTAAAAGTAAAGTCTTCATATTTGTTACTAAAAGTACTACATGTACATTATGTATTTGAAAAATGTCGGAAATGAAAAGATGATAATTGCAAAAAATTCCGGAAATGAAATGCAGCTGTTTCGTACTATGATTCCTGCAGATCACTTGTCAAATGCGCCCATCTTCTTTAGTATGAGAAATTTTGTTAACAAGACAGAAACAAAAAAGACCCGCTTTGCTTTGGAAAATATGATGCGATACTACATCTTTGCAATTCTAAAAGTTAGCCCCCTTCCAAAATACAGGGACGTAGCAACCGGGGGGGGGGGGGGGCGGGGGCCCCCCCCCCCACACTTCTTTCTCTAATATTACCTTTACTATAGAAAATGTTCATTGAAAATGTAATTGCCCCCCTCCCCCCACTTTTTGACCACAGTACGATAGTATAGTGGTACCAAAGAAAAGTTTGGAAAAAATTGGAATTGAAAGTAACTTGGCTTTGTAAAAGTTAACTCCCCCCCCCCCCCCACGAAATAGGATTTTCGAGTTTGGACAACTTTTAATTTTCGTTTTTTTTTTTTTGTTTTTTGTTGTCAACTTTTCCAAGTAAGTGAAAAAAAATTTTCTCTGGTTGGCCCTCCCCACTTTCAAAAACGATGCTACGTGCCTGAAATAAGACAAGATTTTTGAGTTTTGGGCAATTTTAAGTACATTTTCTTTTTCAGGAGGTTAGTTTTTTTTAAAATATCCTCAACCCTTTATTTAAGATTTTCCGTGCCTGTCTTAGAGAACAAAGTGTGGAAGAAAGCAAACATATCTAACAAAAAACTATCGTTAAATAAATGTTTTACAAATAACCTAGATCTACATTGTATTCGATAAATCAGATATAAAAGCAATTATCTTGATAGCATAAAAGGTATATCTAATAAAAAATGATCGTAAACTATTGTATTATTAGGGCTTTCCACCTTTCTGTGGAAAGACCTATTGATTTTCTTCTGTTTATTATTATTATTATTATTCTTCTTCTTCCGCTGATTTTTTGTTTCGACATTTATCGAAAAGACTTTTTGTTCATCGTAAAGGTCATTAAAAGTTAGGAACAAATTTGACCCAACGCGTATGAACTATGACGGCTTTCGAAGTTATTGCCCCTTTCGCAAGAAATGCTTGTTATCGCTACTCCTTTGAAACCGTAAACAGTAGTGGTATGAAACCTTCACCAATGTCTTGGATTAATTGAGAGGACTCTGGAATCTATTCATTGCAAAAGTATTCGGTGACTCTTTCAATGAGTTATTGCCCCTGAAAGTCTTAAAGCTGACAAGAAAAATTAAAAACTTTTAAAGGACAAGTGGTAAAGATATGAGACCAAGTGCATGAGATCTTATGACCTTTGACCTTGAAAAGTAGGTCAAGGTCAAAGGTCAAGGTCATTGGAAAACGAGAGAAATGGTCAATTTAAGCTTTAAAGCCAAATGACCTTGACCTTTGACCTCGAAATTTGACATTGACCTTGACCTCTGACCTTGACCCTTACTCAAAAGGTTAAAAAGAAATATTCATTACCTTTATCTGGATTCAGCTTCAAGTGTTAATCTCGAGTTTACCTCTCTCTTTCTCCTTTTTTTTTGGATGACCTTGACCTTTGACCTTGATAAATGACCTTGACCTTTGACCCCATTGACTCATAGGTCACAATCAAGCTAAAGATCGTGGAGTTATTTACAAACTACACTCTAACAAATGCTTATAAAATACCCCCCCCCCCCCCTTGTAAAAAAAATAAAATAATAAAATCAACACCAACTTAGAGAAAATGTCTACAAGTCAAACGAAACGAAATTTCGACATAAGATTCGTAATAAAAGGAAGAAGAGACCTGAAAGAAAGTGTCCTGAGAGTTTTAAGGTGAGTCTCTAAAGAACAATGAAATTCTAGTGAATATCGACAAAATCTGCATTTTTTTTCTCTCTGAAATGAAGTTACTGCTGAGCATAAAAATTAATTAAAGCTCGTATTGGCTATTTCTGCAATTTTGGATAATATCATTCGATTCTCCTGCTCTATTACGACATTTTGATACCAAGTATTCTTGCTTTCTTAGGTGTATGAAATTTATTTTAATTTTATTTAGATTTAAATATGAATCGGCTGAAACTCGGAAATAGCGATTTTTCATATAAAATAAATTTGCACGCTCTCCGTGACACCGCCTTCTTCATGAAATGCATGTTTCAAGTTTAATTTATGCTCATAACTATGAATTCAACGCAAATAGAGATGATTATTTAATCTAACCTATGAGTTCGCCATTTCTGTCAAAACAAGCGCGCCTATATTTTCACAAATTGTAAACACAGTGCCGACACGGAAGTTCGAATGTATCATAAGCTCTGTATGATTAACTCAATCTATTCAAACTATAAACGAACTTAAATGAATTTTTTGGTGCAGGAAATCTCTATTTTCATTATCCACCAATCGTTTTCCTCGAAACTATTCACTATTCCTCTCTATGTTCCATAACAAACAAATAAATACACGTGTTTCTGTACTATTTTTATCTAAATCCACGTGCTTTCATTTCTTCTTTTTTCTTCACTCTTAGTTTACGGAAAATAATGTCATCGGAGCCTGTGGTGTAGTGCGTAGAGCTCTCGCCTGGCAATCTGATGGCTAGGGCCACAGTTCGAATCCTGCTGGCAGCACTTATTAATTTTTTTTTTTTTTTTTTTTTTTTTTTTTTTTTTAACAATTCAAATTACTTGGAAACATTAAAAAAAAAGATGAAGAAGGTGGAAAGACCTTCTAATTGTTCAGTGAACAATTAGTCTACTAGTTGTTTTAATGATGTTTATACGTTTCATTGATAAAACGGTCACTGTTTAAGAAATCTGTACAGGCGACATGCCTAATGTAGTTCATGCAGTGATTAACTCTAAGGAGAAATTATTCAATCTCTAAAACAAACAGACAGACAGACAGACAGGACAAAAACAATAAACTATCTATCGATCCAGGCACATAAGAAAGACTGTTAAAGTTATGGATTTAGCTGTATATTGGAATTACTTTGCATTCACAGGTAAATTCTATGGGTTTTTTAATTATTCGTATTTATTATGTTTTTGTATATAATCTAAAATCCCCGAAAATCCCCGTAAAATTTGTAAACATGGGGTACAAAGTGCCATGGTTGCAAAGGGCATTGTTCGGTCAACAGGTACTCTGTGCATGGAATTTATTTCATAGACTTGCATATACCTGCACCGAAGTTATTATTTGACGTTTCTTTGATTTTGGTCTAGGCATTGTGATTTTCTTTTGGAATAATGTGTATATATAAGCTGACTGATTGCTGATTTTGGTCAAGTTCCGGTCTTGGAGTTTCAGGAATTTTCTTCAGCGCATGCGTTATTACCGTCAACGTGGCCGTGAAACGGCTGTAAACGTCACTGAAGACGGTGCCCGGAAAATATCGAAATAACACGAATAATGCACCCCCCCCTTCCCCGAAGTGGCGGCCATTTTGACAATGTTAAATCCCCGTAGACTTTGAATTTGCCGCCGTGTGTTTTCTCTGGTTGACCTCGAGAGTTCGGATAAAGGGGGGAAGTTTGGAAACAAAATGATCTGTTGATCGGACCTAGGTTGGAGGCCAAGGTATTTATACATTTTGAGATATGAAGCGAAAAGTGAGGTCCTTGGTCCCGTGGGACAGACTATAACATACATGTAGTTTAAATTCAAGTTTTTTTTAAATTATAGCCCCCAAAGATGGGGTTTTGGGGTTTACAATGGGGTATCAATTTTTTATATAACATTTATTTAATAAATTCTTTCAAATGCTTCTTAAGAAGAGCAAAACCATGTTCGGTCATACTAATGTGGAGGCTCTCTCAAATACAGTATATGGTGCAAAAAATAGTTAACTGAAATCGTTCCCCCTGAGGTAAAATAGGGTTATGATAGGCGATCTACTTTATATTTAGAGGAATGCAAACAAAGGATCTAGAACAGTAAAGTCAGGTTGATTCATATTGATATAGGAACACCCACAGGTAGTGTAGATGGGGCCATGAAAAGGGTTAAACCTTTTTTAGGGATATAAATAAGGGGGAAAGAAGTATAGAAATAATGAATAGTAAGGTAATCAAGCTCAAAAGCCCATCGAAACAATTCAGTTTTGGAGCAACGCAAAAACGGACCTCTACATGTCAACATAAGTGCTATCAGGTGCTATAGAGGAGTAAGCATCCCGTGTTGACCGTCACGCCCGCCGTGTACTCTGTCCTGATCTGGAAATAACGGAAAAATCTGTAGAAATCTTAGTCTGTAAATAATATCTTAATAATTTATATGAAAAACGTCTTAATGCATGATAGATTGTATTTGCTGAAACGGGTTTTTTATCGACCGTAGACTTTGCAAAATGTTGACTTTAAACGAACTGTTGATATCTTTTTGTTTTATCAACTTTATTGTAATAGCTGCAGAAATTGTAGCGTTATGGTTTTATATTTTAGTATTCGACCATATGATGTTATGGGCAAAGACTAAAACATAAAACCATAACGCTACTTTTCTGCAGCTAAAATTGTCAAAGAGCTCAGCTCCTTTTAAAAAATTTTTCGTACGTAGAGCAAGCTCTTGCATATTGAATCAAAATGGAGACAAACTCTATATGCAGGTGATTGGTAAATTTCTTCATAAAAGATTCTGATAGAAATGTAGTGGGCACGATTTTTTTTAGTTTTTTTTTTTTTGTTAAATTTTCAATTACTATCTTTTCCTAGTAAATTATCTTGATATGAAATAGGTTTTTCAGATTCTGTGGCATTTTTTATTTTGAGCTTAAGGAGGCTGGTGGATCAATAAATTAATCCCAAATTAACCACCAGATTTAACTTATGTTTTTTGATACGGTATCTTTAGTTGTCAACTATCATTTGGCAAAGAAAAAATTCATAATAAATAGTTTTGAAATTTGATCATTTTGTATATCTTTATATGGAGCTCTCCTTTTAAAGGGGATTGAAATAGTCTAAAAATGGCTGCCACCCCCCAGCCTCGTTAAAGGGGTATACCGAATCGACATATGAGATAAAATGAATATTGTAATTGATAAGACGTTGTCGACATATCTAAATGTTGAATTGATGGTCACAGCAAGATTTCTTTTCATGAAGAATACAAAAATAGGTCTGCTAACAATGGAACACATTTGACAACCAAGTAATTTTTCCCAAAAAACCGTTGGA